>NC_138905.1:198491309-198596124 GCF_965231255.1 Vanellus vanellus | reverse complement strand
CAGATTGCAGCTAGTGCACAAAGGACCTCGCTATGTAAATAAATGCATGAGAATTTCTCTCTCGCTCTTGACCCGGCAGCAAGCGAAGAGATTAACTTCCATCAACATCGGAAGACAAAGAGTCTGTAAGAAACAAGCGAAGTTTCAGAGGAGAAAAGGAAGAAAGCTGAGACTAAATTTCAGCTGGTTTAGAAGGGGGGGGAGGGGGAGAAACGGCTCGTTTAAATCATTCTGAATGTTCTACTTCGTATTTCTCTTCCCCCCAAACACGCTCGGCAGAGGTGAACAGCAGTGCTACACGAAATAAGGCAGAGCAGTCAGATACTAACTGCCATAGGTGAGAGAAGGCAGACATCCCCCCTTGCCTTGCTACACAGAAGGCGACGCTGCAGATTTCCCACTCTGCTACCAAAAAGCAAAGCAGAACCAGCATCTGGGGTGGGAGGGGGGGGTTATTAACTGGGAACTTTTTGTTCCTTAAATACGTAACCGAGACCTTTTTTTTTCTTCTTCTTCCCACGCCCCTCTTCTTTCCATCTTCTCTGCAAAAAGAGGCCGAAAAAAGCGTTATTCCATACGAATACTATTAAAAAAAGGAGTCTAAGACTTACCATATCAGCTGGAACGCTGCTGGACATCTTGATGTTACCCTAAATGGCTTAAAAATCAACTTAAAAAAAAAAAAAAAAGAAAAAAAAAAAAAGAAGCAGCACCAAGAACAACCCGCCGGAGATCTTCAAGAAGCAAAACCGGTGTCAACGTCGGAGGCAGCAACTTCCACGTCCCCTACGAAAAAGAGGTGCCCGATGTGCAGAGAGGAAGACGGCGGGGCTGAGGAGAAATATCCAGCGGCCAGCGGTGCCGGGGCCGTGCCGGAGGAGCCAGCGGGAGACCAGAGATGGCAGCAGATCCCTTGTCAGCAGCAGCGACGGCGGCAGCAGCAGCACCAGCGGTGCCAGGTAGACCAGGCAGGACTACACCGCCACATGAGCTGCGTGTGGGCTTTTTCCTCCCCTCTCTCCCTCTTCCTTCTCTCCCAGCCTTGACAAGTGACGACGGGATGATTCACGCGGGATAATGGTGCGTCCAAGTCACCTCCTCAGTCAGCGCAGGCGACCCGGGCGCGCAGGCAGGACCTCGCTCCTGCCCTCGGCGGCGGAGCAGGGAGGCGGGAGGGCCGGAGCCGCTGGGGAGGACGCCGGGCTTCGGTTCCCCCCTCAACCCCTAAGCAGTGGGCGACATTCAACAGGGTCTGGCGAGGAGACGGGCCGGGGAGGGCTGCCTGAGGGGCGGCCGGAGGGGAAAGCCCTCCCCCGCGGCGCTCCGGCGGCGACAGCACTCGGCGGGGGCCAGGGGGGCGTTCAACGGCGGCCGCCTCCCGCAGCCTCAGGTCTCCGCTCGCATCGCCGCCGCCGCCTCCTCCTCCTCCTCCTCCTCCTCAGCCCGCCTTCTCCCACTCCCTCCCCCGCCTCGTCCTCCGGCGGCTCCGGGCGCCCTCGGCGGCGCGGCAGGGGCGGGCCACCCCCCCCTTCCCTCCCTCCCTCCCCCGCGAGCAGCGCTGCCTCGCCCCGCTGCGAGCCGGAGGTGCCGGTCCTCAGCGCGATCCTCGCCCGCAGCCGCCCCCTGTCATCTTCGGCTCAAACCAACATGGCGCCCGCCGAGCCCAGAAAGGGGACACGGCAGGGGAGAGACGGACCCCCTCCTCCTCCTCCGCTCCCGCCGCGTCACGTGGGGCTGCCCCGCGCGGCACCATGGGGCTTGTAGGCGGCCGAGGGGAGCGGGGGCGGAGCCAGCATGGCCCCGCCCCCCGCTCCTTAACAACCGTTGCTAGGGCGGGGAAGCGGCCGGCGGCGGTGTGGGCCCTCCCTCCGCGGGGCCCCTCGTCCCTTGTCCCTCGTCCCGCCCCGCTGGGGTGGCCCCTCGCCCCCGCCCCGCACTCGCCCTGCGGTGGCGGCGCCAAACCCTGGGGTCCCCGGGGCACCGCTGAGGCCTCGGCGCCGTTTCTCGGCTCTGGCAGCAGAGAGTCCCCCCTACCCCCCTCCCGCCATCCCCGCCGCCAGCCGGGCAAATACCACATAAAAAACCCGTCTCTTTCCCGAGGGCGGCTGCAGCTTCCTCAGGGCGTTTGGGGCTCCCCTTCCCAAGAGTGTGGGCCTGTGCTGGACGGCTTCCAAAAAGAAAAAAAAGCAAAAAAAAAAGGAAATTTTTATGTTATTGTTTTATTTTTTCGACACCTCAGATCCTCAAGTCTGGGCCTGTACGTAATTTTTTTGTATTTCTCATTTCTTACATTATCTTTTGGCATTTGAAATATAAAGGTTCTTCTTGTTTTTTTCATTTTGTTTTGTTTTGTTTCAAACTGTGTAATTTTATTAATGAAAAAAGCTCCTGTTAACATTTGCAGTGAAAATGATGGCTTCCAACTTGGAAGCATCTGGAGAAAGGGCCTTTAGCATGTAAAATGTCCCCTTCAGAAGTCGTCCCACTCCCCAAAGAGCTTCGCCTTTGTTACGGATCCGCGTTATCTGAAATGGTGTCAGTACTGGGTATATTTTTCCTTATTCCAGGCTGCTCCTAGATACCAGCATTCAACAAAGAAAGGCTCTGCCTGATGAAAAATGCATCCCACCTCGAAGACACAAAAAAAATAATCCGACACAAGGTGCAGGTCAACTGAAGAAATGAATAGGCCTTTTGAGAGGGGTGTGGATATGCCGGTACTGTAAAACTGTCCCAAGAGAAAAAGAAAATCAAGAAAATCAAGTAGATGGAACATGTGACAGATGCAGCCTGGTTCCTTCGGGGACAGATCTCATGTAAAACCACAGGAAATTAAGACAGAGTTGTTCCCTTTAATACTAAAAGTTTGAGGTTGCCTTTCCTCTTTAGGACTCTATGCAGCAAAGGCAACCCCTGCCAAGACACTATCCCTTGCAGAGGTTATAATTCTTTTCTTTATACTCTGCTCCAAAATAGCACAAAGCTACAAACTTCAGACGACAGATTTGACAGCAAGGAGCCCTGTCTGATGCCTGGGAGAAGAGTTGGGGGCCAGCAGAAGTGGCCCCACATGCATGGTCTCTGTGAGGATCCTGTGCTGTCTCATGTACGACTTTAGGCATGTCAGTCTCTCCCTTGTCAGCCTAGTTTGCTTAGATCGTACATTTGGGGGAGGTATTTACTGGGGCATCTCTCACTGGAGGAGAGGCTGAGAGCTGGGAGGGACTATTCGGCCCCAGGAAGAGAGGTCTTGGAGGGATCTCATCAGTGTCAGTACCTGGTGGGAGGGAATGAAGAAGAGGGAGCCAGGCTCTTCTCAGTGGTGCCCACTGGCAGAACAAGGCCAGAACAAGATAAAAACCAGTAAATTCAATCTGAACATAAAAAAAATTATTTTTTTTTTACTATGAGGGTGACTGAACACTGGCACAGGTTGACCAGAGAAGTTGTGGAGCCTCCATCTGTGGACATATTCAAAACCCAACTGGACATCGTCATGGACAACCTGCACTGGCTGACCCTCCTTGAGCAGGGGGTTGCACTAGATGACCTCCAGAGATCCCTTCCAACCTGAACGATGCTGTGACTGTGACTCTCCCCAATAAATGGTTTTATGGTACCTTCTATCATCATTCCCAATTTCAGTCAGGTCTTCTAGCCACCAACAGGATAGAAATGCTTGTGTTTGTGGGAGTAATAGCATCACTTACTTTTTCTCCAATCAAGTATCCTTGAGGAACAGAGAAAGTGCAAGGGTTCCTTGTTCTTTTTTTCTTTTTTTTTTTTTTTGTTACTTTCATAAAGCATCTATATAATACTTATAGATGAGGGTCCAAGGTATGAGCCCTGAAGGATGTCTCTCCATCCCAAATAATACACATTCCTGGGCACATATGACTTTCTGGTTAAATCAGTGACAGACTGAAGTATAAATAGATCTTGCTGAATAAAGTTTATACTTAGAATGCTATTGATGTGGGATTTTCCCTGAAAATAATAATAGTAAAAAAAAACCCTTACTTAAGTTTAAACAGTCTCTTGGGATCTGCTCCAAGGCCATCCTGCAGACCAGCCCTTCACTCCATGCATAGAGTAGCCCTGTACTGGTGCCTCAAGGTGATCTCAGGGTAATTTAGGAGGTGTCCTGCCTATGCCCTCCCTGCTAACACTCCCTTAGTAGGGGCAAGAGAATAGGCACCGTGACTGCTTTTCAGGCACTGTAGCTAGCTCACAGCTGCCTTCTCAGGGAAACTGAAATTGGTGGCAACTCAAAAAGATGTCCTTGGCCATTCTGTGACAGCTGAGATGCATGGCCCTTCCCACCTCCTCTGCTACAAGGATGCAGGGCAGGCAGCGGGGCTTTGTAATTGTTTACAGCTCGTGGGGTGAATTGCCAAAGGTTATATGGAAAGATCCTTCAATTGAGCGTCAAGAAGTCCATGTGAAAGTCAGGCAAGTAAGGAAGGACACCAGCAAGCACAGGCAAACTGGATGAAGGGTCAGCAAGGCACGCAGGCAGCAGCAGGGCACATCCACTGCATAGGAGATGACTCTTAAATTATTTAAGTGGATGAGCTCATCTGTGGCATATAAAGATAAGCACATACATAGGACATAACCATAAACAAGAATACAGAAGGTATAGAGCCTAAACCAGTATGATTCTATGGTTTTTGCTTTTTTGCCTCTAGTTTAACAGTCTGTTTAAAGGAAGTATCATGCATTTCATGTTGATGAAGCAGCGGGGTACAGGAGTCAGGGGACTGTCCTTGCTACTTCATGTACGCCATCGGGTTGGTCAACTTTTCTGCCGAGTGTTGTATAAATGAGGATGAGCTTCTCTCTTTGACACGCAGCTGTGCTGTCCAAGAGACAGCATGAAGAATTAGCTTTTTTATTCCTATTATTACATATTTGAATCTACAATTATGTCTGCAGGCCAAAATCCACTGTCTTAGGCACAGCACATACAATCACATATCAGAGGTTCTGTCCTGAAAGGTTCATAGTGCTGGGTTTACTCTACGGTTGACATTTATATCACATTTATGTGAATTTTTTTCCCCTGGCTCTCAGCTATGATGACACAACACAAACAAATGGAAGATCCAGCACAGCTGGTACATGCTGGGGATCATTTTAGGGTGATTGTGTGCTGGGCAAATGAATAAAAAGAGGTGCTCCACAGTGGTCCTGATAGAAGTTGTACTACGTAAGATGAAAGGGATAAATCCCACCGGTTTTGTGGAGGTGAGGTCACGTATTTGAAATGCAGTGTGGTCAAATATAAAACAGAAAAAGATCTTTTGTCTTTGGCATGTATTAAGAAAGGCTGTTATGATAGTATTCATTTCACATTCGCACAGAGAGGAAATGAGAGTTGTGGTCAGCAGTAGTCGGCTGGAACAAGGGACCCTGCAAAGGCGTAACTGCAGGCTGCGTCTGGGATCAGCTTGCAGCTAAACCCCGAGCAAATGCTACAGGCATACACATCTGAAAACAAATCTTTCCCACATCCAAGGATCAACCAGAAAGGGAAGTGGTGTTCGAGAGAAGTGCTAGCAACATGGAGAGCTAAAAAGGCCATTCCGCTTTTGGGACACAATCCTGTACTCAGATACACAAATCTTATTTCCATTAAGTCTCCCTTGCAGAACTGTCATGTGGATTTAGCCATCCAGGTACAAAATCATTCATCACCATTACTTTGGCAATTTATGGGGGGGAAATGATGAAGTATACAAATGATATTTTGCTCCTCATTTGAAAAATATGACATGGCATGAGTAAATAAGTAGAATTTTACCACACTGTATTCCCTTTGAGAAGAATTGTGCCAGATATCTATGGGTAGGTTGGGCTGCGGTTTTAGTGTTTCATGGCCATCAGTACTAGTTGAAACCTGACTCTGTACTGAGACGTGCTTAATAGGAATAAAAGGTCTGTTATTCTAAATCAGATTAGTAGTCCAGCCAATGTGATATCCTGTCTCCCGCAGTGGCCAGCATCAAATGCTTCACAGAAAGACACACAAACCCCCACAATGGACAATCATGTTATAATCTTCTTATTTGCTAAGTTTCCACTGCTGCCAAGACTGCCAGAGAGGCTGGCTTATGCCCTGAAGCACAAAACTTCATGTCTTTTATAGCCTTAATGGCAGAATAACCCATTGATAACATATAAGACCAAATGCCATTTTTCAAAAGAGCAGCGCTCTCTCCCAACGGATGTTATTGCTGGGGTTGGACACCACGTCAAACCTGTGCTCCAAGACCGACTATTAAAAGCTTTCAGCCCGGTACTGTGCTTCAGCATTTTCCCTTTGAGGCAGGCTGTGAACAGGGGCATCTTCAGGAGAAGTAACACACCGCCATGAAATTTCTTTTAAAGCAAGAACATCTATATCACTTCTGATTTCTCTCTAGATTTTCAGAGCAACCTGAGAAGGTGAAAGGCTCCTGAGACAAAGGGCTTAATTCTCCGGGGTTTGGCCATGGGACAGATCAGGATTCTTTCCCTCTCTGGCAGCCAGGGCAGCAAGGAACACACTGGGCTAGTCAACAGGATACTTTTAATACCTTTGTAGAAACACGTGGCCATTTTTTTTAACTCTTACAAAGCCAAGTTTGCATTTAACTCAGTGTGACTCAGTCCTGTTGAATTTAGGCCCTTTACAAGGCAGTGTTCAGGCAAAAACACACACTGGAAATGAGGGCCAGATGCTGCAGTCTGCTTGCAGCCTGCTGGCTGCCCCTGTGTACTGTTGGTTTCTCATTCTGGCCTCTGGAAAAAACTCAGATTTTTTGTTTTCATATATTTTTTCATACTAAACTGATTCCTTTCCCTTTGGAAGAACATTGATTTTTGCTTGTTTGTTGCTTCTGTGGCAAGCCAAACCAGCATGTGGGTCCTACCAGCCCCTCCGTCGATGCCAGCAGCCTTCTGGGAATAGTGTTTAGCAGGCCTCATCTTCCTCAAAGCCAGCAGAGAGGCAACAAAAAGACGTCTGAGGTCCACCACCAGCCATCATCATGGTTTATTTATTTACTTTTTAAGTTACTTGTCAGACCAATCTTGCTGGAAAATGAAAGTGCACAGCTATTTAAAACAACTCGCATCGTGCCCCTGAATGCTCTAATTGAAGGATTTCTCCCCTCCCCCCCCCCCCCCCCCCCCCGTTTGCTGTACCTATGTACAAATAGAAGATGATAGGAGAAGAGAAGGCTGAGGGGAGACCTTATTATGGCGTACAAGTATCTAAAGGGTGGGTTGAAGGAGGATGGAGCCAGGCTCTTTTCAATGGTTCCCAGTGACAGGACGAGGGGCAATGGGCACAAGTTAGAACACAGGAAGTTCCGTTCAAATACACGGAAAAACTTCTTTACGGTGAGGGTGACAGAGCACTGGCACAGGCTGCCCAGGGAGGTTGTGGAGTCCCCTTCTCTGGAGATTTTCAAGACCCGCCTGGATGCAGTCCTGAGTAATGTGCTCTAGGCAATCCTGCTTTAGCAGGGGAGTTGGACTAGATGATCTCTAGAGGTCCCTTCCAACTCTGAAAATTCCATGATTCCGTGATTCCGTGAAACAACCAAGTGATACCAAGTGCCAAAGGTTATTTCTGACCTTCCTGACGCAGCTGAACCAGGCAGGACCTGTGCTCTGCCAATATAATGGGTGTAGCAGAGATATGACATAGTGGTGTTACAATTACTGATGTCATAAATTATGTCAGGGAACTCCTGAGAGCAGGGGTGAAGACTGATAGAGGAGGGTACAAAGGTGGAATAAGGAGAAGGGAAGACTAACACAAATGAGAAGAAGAAATCCCTGGGCCTATTTTAGAGAGCACTCAATTCACCAGTGTTCTTAAGATGGTTTAACTGTCTGTACATCTAGGAATTAAGAGATACATCTGTTCACTCCGTACAGAAATATAACCTTGAAAATAATCGGAAGAAGTTCCCTAGTTTCTAATAGATAAGAAACAGGAAGAAGTTTTAGCAGAGAAGCATCCATGTGGATCAGCTTCCTGACAACAAGGAGGAACTAAGGGGAGCATTGAAACACGGCTCAAGCTCTGAACTTGAAACTTGAATTTAGTGAAGGATTTACAAAACATAGCAATACAATGCTCTTTAATATCAGGAAATCAAATATGTGGAAACATGTGGAAAAAAGTCCTGTACAACTGGTCATAATGGTTGTGGTGGCAAAATGTATTAAAATTTGCCAGTGAAGAGGGAGACCAAAAATCCCCGAAAGTGCCATATCAAATCAAATGGCAGCTCTGCAGAAAAAGGAACAAGAATCTGTGACTGTGGGGAATGGCTGTTGCAAAACTCAAGGTTGCAAAAGAAATTTTCTAGAAAATAATTGAAGAAAAATACATAGTTAATGTTCAAGAGAGGACAGTAAAAGAGCACCAGAAATCACTCTCAGTCCAACCAAGGATGTAGAAGGAAAATGGCTTTGTAAAATTGTTAAACACAAGAGCTAAATTGCTTGTTGGTGCTACCAGGATCCCAGCCCTCGTTTATGTCTTACAGGCGCTGCTGCAGCCCAAGGCTGTGTGTAACCTATTAGCTGTGCAGAGCCAAAGTCAGCAGGGACCCTGCAGTACCGACTGCATTTTAGCATCCCTCTGTCCTGCTGACTACAGCAGGTTACTTTTTACATTATCAGGCAGCTAGGTTAATTTTTATTTATATATATATATATGTATGTAAGGGTCTCCAGTGGGAAGCTAAACACTAGTGAGCTCCCGTTATGGCTCATATTTACTGTTTATAAAATTATTACTAAAAATACTAAATTGAAGTAAGAAATCATTCTTGCTCATTTGATTTTCCTGTCTGTTATCTACAGTACATTAGAATTCTTCAGTTTTTTTAATTTATGGATCTTCTTATGCCTGTAATTTAAAGCTCTTACTTGTATGCATATGCATTCGTATATATACATAAACGTGTTTATATAGGCTCTAAATCTATATGCACACGTGCATATTAATTCTCTGAACATTTTTTAAATTAACTGTAGCACTCAGATAGATTACACTCAAATTTGATTGTATGCTACTTGAACTGAAACAAAAACCCATCTCAGAATTTGCACTGAGGAGATAATTGTTGTTTACATACATTATGTCAATGTAATATAGCATTTCATCTGCTCTATTTTCTGTCATTCATTATTCTCCAAACCAGAAACAATATCTGAATGAAGCACTGTCTAGAAATGCTATTTTTAATTGGCTAAAGATATTGCTTGACCTCTGGTAACTGGTTACTGTTGTTGGGGAGACGCTCTATGAGCAGTGGCACATTGTTTAAACATAACGGGACAATAGTCTCGTGTCATCTATAGGATATGGAGACACCACAGTTTTGTGTTTCTTTTACTTTATTACTATACATGCGAGGCACAATCCACAAAGACTTCCTGAGGATGAATGTTGTCAGTATATGAAACACTGAATAACTGCTTTTTGTTTTGCTGAATGGTCCCCTTTCTTTCAGATCTAAATGGGAAAATACAGAAAAAATAGCTCTGGGCAACCGAGTCTTGCATATAGGAATTATTTTTTTTTCACAGAGACACTTTTGGCTGCATTGAGATCTTACATTATTTTATATCATTTTGAGTCTGTTGACGTAATCCGAAGTATTCCTGGTCTACAGTTAGGTGAGGAAAGGACTGGGCAAATTAATAGGAGCCTGAATTCCATGTTACTTCCAAGCTCACAGTCACCTGGGTCCTGAATGCTGCTGATGTTGGGATTGAATTTTTTCTCTATTTTCACTTTTGTTCATCATGACCGTAAAACCCAAGAGGGCCTCGTTCAGTTCTAGCCTCCCTTTCTCATTCCAGTCCCAAGGCCTATGTTGACAGTAATAGGTGTTTGTGTAGTATAGGTGAGTGCTCCCAAAATAGACAGCACTAAAAATCATCTAGTTGGTTTACTGTCAGCAAGTCTTGCTGGAGACAGCAAGAGAGCAAGAGAGTCTGAAAAGACTGAGTGGACAGGTTTTACCCCATTTGAGCATGTTATACATATATGTAGTTGCTGTTAAAGACCTTTATTAGTTTTTATTCATGTTAGTTTTATTAATTCATTAAAATTTTTAGTTAAATTAAAGGAGAATTTGTCAGACATCAGACTCACTACTCGCTTACGTTGTGTCTGTCACTGCCAGTCGGCTGGTGTCTTGGGTGCCAGCTGTGAAAGGGAAGCAATAGTATCAATGTTTGTCCATGTGCAAAAACTTATGCCAGATTTTCAAATTCCCTTTGTCAGATGCTAAGGGTGGAATTCAACTCACCTAAATTTAGTCCTCTAAAAATATTGGATATCTTATCTAAGCTACTTGTCTGGCCTCCATCTGTGGAGCAAGGTACGTCCACCACCTTGACCTCTTAGATGATACTCTTAACTTCATTCTATTGACTGTTAAAAAGCCTGCACAAATAGTTTAGACTAGATGCTACAGCTGAAGATAACCATGGTGAATCTCTTTCCAATCTCTTCCACTTCGCCCCACTATCACGATGTTTTCAGCTCTCCAGTTTTCAGCTGGAAAGTTAAGCATGATTTGTTGCTCAGGTCTGTTTCGCCCAGCCCACCCAGATCATGGCCTTGTTTGTGCTCCAGAGTGCTGAGATCTGATGCCAGGGATGCTGCAAACATTTATGCAGGACCTTCAGCATGAAAGTTGTACCACTGTGGCTGGAGTCAGTGGGCATAGGCTGAATGAATTACTTAACAGCAAGTGGAACTAGTTACGTACTTAAGCAGATGCATAAACTTTGGCAGGATCAAGGCTTAAATAATAATCACCTCGAGGTAAGAAAATGTTCTTCTTTTGTTTCCTTTGCAGCATGAAACTTGCTACTGTCACTTAATTAACTCCGTTTTCAAACTGATGAATGATGAAGTAACTTTGGAAGCGTTACAATCATGGCATCACCTAAAACACCTCAGTGCTTTCCTGGGAGAGGTGAGAAGGTAATGGGCTGGCTGTTCTGCTAAATGAGGCTACTCAGTGATCACAGCGTGTGCTTTGGAGTCTGCGACATCAAGTCCTCCAGGCACAGCCTGGCTGCTATTAAAGTATACGGGCAGAGTCCCGCTGCCCAGGTGAGAGTTGCATCAGGTCTGAAAACCTTTCATTTTTCCAGTAGGATCCTTATATAGGACACTGAGGACACAGCTGATCGTTAAAGGTTTGTTGAAAAAGAACGAGAAGAGGATGTGAAAGCTCGGAGAAAACATGCCTAGATCTCTTCATAGCTTTAATGTGGCATGTAACATGTATGCTTTCTAGTTCACTCTTGCAGATTTCTCTGTAGATGCAGAAAGAGGTAGCTCTTAAACAGAGACTGGTTACGCAGAATATTACAGAGTATTTTCAAGAGTATTAAAAATGCCACCAAACAAAGATCTTGTTCACTTTCCCTGCCCTTTCTGTGACAAATGACTGCAGTAAAAGTGAACTCCCGCTTTTCCTTATTTATGAAACACCTCTTCCCTTTTGTATGAAAAGCTATTTTCCTGTGCTTTAGAAAGTATATAAGTGGCAGTTGAAAAAGTGGGCAAAAGCTGTAGATTAGAATAGAGGAACAAGGCAAGTACTGAAAAACAAAAAGCTATTCAGTATTTTTTTTTCCCAAAAAAGAAAAGGAATGAAAACTGTCATCAGACTGAATTGTTCTATTCCTGATTACTGTGTGTAGCATGATGAAACAAAAAATGCATTTCCATTTTAGCTTTTGCAGGCGCTATATGCCCGCAAACCTTTTGATAAAGAACTGATTTTCAAAGCAGCACGTTTCTGTAGGCTGTCAGTGATCCAGCAGAGCTCTCACGCTGCTTTGACTTCTCCAGTTCCCAAAAGTATCAGACCTTTACAATTCTTTCTAGGATCCCAGCAAATTTAATAATATAGGCAAACTTCTCCATAGATTGATTTTGGATTTACAACACTCCTGGCTGCTTGCTTGCATAGATGTAACCAACAGGCAGAATCCACACATCAGTCTTGAAAAAAAACCAACCTCATTTAGACAAAATAGATTTTACCTGTCAGCCTTTCCACAACTGAGACTGGCAATGTATCACGCTTGGCCATAAACATTTCTTCAGGAAGGAACTGATCTTAAATAAGTCAGTTTAAATAAGATCAGCAAAACCATCTCCAGTAATACCATCTGGTGACTCTTAATCACATCCGAGCCTACAATGTTGCAAATATGAGTCAGGTTAAAAAAGACATGAGAAAAACAGCGTGAGCATGGAAATCTGAGAGTATTAAGTTAGAGCAGCTCACAGCCTGTAGGATGGAGAAGAGCAATAAAGAGGAAAGCATAGCTAAGCAATTCATAAACTCAGGGACTAAAGCAATATATTCTCGTTAAAACACAGCCCTTTACCAACACTGCTCTGCCCATTCTCGTGTGTGGTTTTCATTTTGTTCTTATGTACTGCCCAGGTACTAATACAGGTACAGAGTTGAAAGATAAAAGTTGAGCGCAGAGTTGAGCCTCGTGTGTTTGCCGTAGTCTCATCAGCACCAAACCGTCACTCCCATGCCTGGTGATCCATGATAGCAGTGTGTGCCCTCCTGACATTACACAAAAGCCCTTGAGATCACCAATTGCATTTCCTGTATTTTCTAAGCCCTTGGCAGTATTTTGTAGAATTTGAATTTTTATGTGCAATGTGGTAAGCTTTTTTCTTTTCCACGTTTGTTTTTCCTTTTCTGCAGTTGAGCCCTTCAATAAACACCAGCCTGTAGCAACTGATGTCAAGAGTAACAAGGAGGAAAGGTGGGCAACACTGAGCACTGTACTGGTTTGAGGAAGCTAATAATTTAAACAGTTTGCTTATAAATTCTTTTGCAAAGCATTTTTTTTTTTTTTTGCTGCTGGCATGCATCATTAGATTCAGTTTCATTTCACTGACTGCAATGCCATTCCTTCTTGGTAATGAGCATCCGAGTGATGCGTCACAGGATTGCTGTATCAGGGAATGTTGACAAATAAATGGATGTGCTGATTTCTTCGGCATTTAAGCCTTTCATTCAGCCTTCTAATCTAAAGACAGGTGATTTCTTAAAATGGATTTACATGCTAGCAAATATAAATAAGCACTTAAAAGTATGTTAGAGACAAGATCTCTACACACTCAGCAATTATTAGGAAAAATGAAAAAGGTGAGAGTGGTTTGCCCATTTTGGTGTTGGGGGATATGGTGTAGGGGAGAACTTTGTGGAGTAGGGTAGACGGTTGGACTCGATGATCCCAAGGGTCTTTTCCAATCCAGACAATTCTATGATTCTATGATTCAAAAATATAGTCCAATTAGTTTAACAGAATTTGATGTGATGTTTTACAGGTTTATGAACAACTAGCTGAATAGTTTGGGCAGCATGTGTTTAATCTTGTTCTGAAGATTTTGTTTGGATTAAGCCACTAGCAGAGCGCACACCTGTCTCTTCATCACCAGCCTCCATTCTTCTGGCAATTAACACACACTTAATCCCAAGAACATCACTAATCCTGGGCTGTTTATATGTGAAAACTAAGCACAGCCTGCAGTATTTTGTTGGCCTGTGCTGAGACTATGGGGGAATCCACCCTCTCTGGGGAAAGACTATACCATGTGCACTGTGGCATGGGGCTGACTTCCACTGGGCTAGGGTGAGGAGAAGACATCATGTCCCTGTGGGCATAAGGCAGACCTTGGGTCATGCACACCATGACCTTGGAGATCAGGCTTGAAGCACGTGCTGTAGCAACTAAATACAGGAGATCAGTGAGCTATTCAGGTGGTCTGGTCTAAATGCTAAGCCAAAGTGGTTGGCGTAAGTCTATCTTAGATGTTTCAGCGTGGTTGCTCCTTGTAAGGTCTGTAGAGTGGCAGGTCTGCTGCAGCCCTGTTGTTTCACTCGTTTCCAGACCGAGTCCTAGCTTCGCAGCTGTGGACAATGGGGACTTTGAATCAGTCCTTGCCTTTTTCTCGCACAGTAGGTGACCAGATCTGTCAGAAGTCCCGTGGGGGACAGTCCCTTCCCACTTTTGACCTTGGCTTACGGTCAGGGAGTTTGTGTAAGGTGGAGCAATGATTAATGGACATTCTTGTCATCTATTGATCAGATAATTCCTCCTGAGAGAGGAGCATCCACTTCCTCCTACTAGGGACCAGCAGCCTTGGAGAAGCCAAAGATAAGTACTGATCAGATTGGTGAACATAGAAAAATATATATATCAAAATATAGATTTATAACAGTATATGTGTGTGTGTACATGAGTAAAGACGGTTGTTTCTTTTTCCCCAAATTCCCTGCCTGGGAGTGCTGTTACCTAGTGCTTGGCCCTCTGGGCATTTTGGTTTGTTGTAGAAGTAATTGGCAAGTTTGGTGGGGTCTTCTAGTGAAGGGCATTGGGTGTTTTAGTTGAGAGTCCAAAGGGCACTCTAGGGCTCTAAGGAAGTTTTAGGGGTACTCTTACTCAATGTACAGAATCAGATATATTGTGCAAAATAAAGCAGAGAAGGATACAGTTACTTTTATGATTGGTTCAGCTTGAAAAAGTAAGTGAATAGAGAGTTTCTTTGTCCTCGTACTGGATGGGTTTGTTGTTCTTCAAGCATTTTGTGAGCAAATGAATGTGTTAAATTAAGTCCTGTAGAGACTTGTTGGCAATTTTAAAGACATGGCATAATGAAGCTTGTTTCCAACTCTGCAGGGATAGCTTCTTTTGTTAATCTACCAAATTAAGTATCGGGTAGGCTTGTTTCATTAGCAAATGGGAGAGGAGGTGCCAAGAGCCCTGTTCTTTTACCCTCCTGCTCTAAGTTCTGTGACCACCCTTTCTTCCCTGAGGAGGGACCAGAATTCTGTTTTCTGAGGGGTCAATACAAACCTTTTCTGACATATGAGCATGTCTCAGATCAAACGACTCCCTTGGAAAATACTGATACACAATTGAAAAAAAACACCCAACCAAGACAGAAGAAAACCCCATCTTATAATTTCTTCACAGGTTTGGCATTTATTGCAAGCATGCTGGTCAAAAAAACCCCACCCCAACAACATAGTCTCATGGAGAAAATATCAATCCCCCAATTCAGAGAGAATCCTTCTATAGCAGCTTTGAACACTTAGAAGTGGATTCCCCCCAAAGCCATCTGAAAGGGTGATGTTTACCGTAAGATTCAAGTGAACTACAAAAAAAGGCAAGACCAGAGGGCAAGTCATCCCACCTATGCCATCAGATATCTTCGGAGGGATGGACCATATTTTGGCAAGCCACCTCTCCCCTGACCAGACAGGCAGCCAACATGGCTCCTGAAAAGCTAAATTTAGGTGATAGGAATCCCAACCTTAAATTTTTAATCTTAAAACAAACTGAGTGATTCTGAGTCCCCCAACAGAGTCTGTTGTTCCTTTTCCAAAAAAACAACCACTTCATGTCATGCCAGATCGTTTTTAAAAAGTGGTTGCCTCTCAGCTGAGATATGGTATCACAATATTCCTGCTGCCAGAGCATTCCTGCTCTGCTAATATGCAAAAAAAAGAAAAATATCCCCTGCAGCCTCACGCTGAGCAGTGAGGAGCCTCAGGCTGAGAACAACAGAGTGCTCAAGTGATTTTGGCCAGTACATCTGAATAAAACAGCCTTCATAATATTAGAACAACAAAACACTTTACTGCTCTTACAACAACAAACCACTTTGTGCACAGTAGCAAAGCGATCCTTGCGAGTGCACAGTGATATCTCAACAAGGGATCCAAGCCTAACCTTTCCAGCGTTTATCACTGGAAATGCCCGTGCTACCAATGTGCTTTTGCATGTATATTATGGAAATGATGGTCTCATCTATACGCAGTGAAGTCAGGGGAAAGGCAATAGCACAGAGCCCTGGGTAGCTTGCGTACCTTGTATAGCAAAAGCTGGCAGTGTCTCCTTATGTGGGAGCTAAAATGCTCTGCTTGAAAATCAAGACAATAAGAAGCATTCAAAAGCCACTTCTGGTACCAGTGTATTTACTGCTTCTCACTTTGAAACCAGAAAATGCTATGCCTTTTAAAAATCTAAACACACGCAAAGCAGAAAATGTAATCACTTAATTTTGTAAGGAGATCCAGGCACAGGAACCCATGAGGATTTTCTCCCCGGTGTTGAACTCCACATTTCACACCCAGAGAAGGCACATGCTGGCTTTGGCTCCCCCAATACCTTCAGGCTTGGAGAGGAGAAAGCCTGCTCTGGTTACCTTCAGGCTTGTCCTTGGATGGCAGGAGGAGAGGGAAAAAAATGTGTTGGCGTCAGGAAAAAGCCTGGTGTCTGAGCCCCTTGCTAGAAAGTGAGCGCACAGAACTGCAGGTGTTGTTGGGGGTTCCACTGCCAAAACATAAGTGCCGGCAAAACCATTCCTCTCTCTGGAGACAGCAGCAGAAGGTCCATTGCCATTATTATGCTCCTTTGGGGATGCTCCGTAAAACAGAGAAGGCAGCAGTGGTCTGAGTAATTATTACCAGTTCCACTCACTGCTGCATGCTACTGCTCTTCTCCAGCTTCTAAAGCATAACGAAAATCATCTGGCTCTGATCATGGATGCAAAAAAAGTCATGTATTTGATGGAGAGTGAAGAAAGAGAGTAGCAGTACCCACATACAGATCCCTGCAGGCACAACGCTTACTAGGGATGGGACTGCAAGTAGCTGCTCTCCTCCCTGGTTGTTTCCAAAGCGTGTGAAGTTCTCTCATGTGAAAACATCACTGGATTGCTTGATTTGTTGACAGCCAGCTCAAGACATCTGTATCTGGATGGACTTACTTCACACCTGCAGCCCAGAGTCCAGATACCCTCATCTTTCCCAATATGTCAGTGACAGGGAGGGCAGGAATCACCTCTTTCAGAAGAAGAATTGGGCTAAAGCCAAAGGTGAATGCCGGTCTAATGCGGTTGGTATTTCATACAGAGTCAGAAAGAAAATTATCCTAAAGGCCTACAAAATTCCTGGGGCAGAAGTCTCAGCTGCTGGAAGCACCTACGTTTGGAGTGAGTCCCTGCCTTTGTCAGAGCTGGTCCTCGCTAGTGAAAACAAATGCGTTTTTTACTCCAGGAGCATCCTGCCCCAATACCGACATCTTCATAGAGAAACAGCCCTCACTTGACTTTTATCTTTGCGTGTGGTACAGCTCATGCACGGAGGCAAAGGATACAGCCACGAGGCAGAAAAAACGTCGATGTACCGAGGTACTGCATGAGAGCACCCGATGTGGGGTTGCTCCATTACTCACACAAAGGAGGCTCCAGGCTGTCCTGGCTGCCTGAGCCGGGCAGGGTGGCCAGGGCAAGGGGGTGGAGGATATTCAGACTGAAGCAAGGATAACTGTTAGCTTCAGCCATGCAAACGCAGGCAAGAAATTCTGGGCTCTTTGCTCAAAGTCATTCCCTCTCCTTCAGCATCACTGTCTCCTGCCGTGTCACTGTGTGCCTTGTTTGCAACGCTGAGGAAGGGAAGCCGGCGGAGGTGATTTCCTTACGCTTCTGGAACCTTTCTAGACAGAACAAAAGACTTATTACTTCTGACACTGGATTCCTGTGTCTGATGAACCCCTGACTTCTCTAACTTGAATAAGTAGTTTAATTCATAGCAGAGCTGATTTCAGCTGGTGGTGTTGAACTGTTGTCATCATGGCATCGTTCAACACAGGATAGGAAGGTGACCAGGGAAAACTGAAATTAATAGTGCTTTCATATGGCCTTCCTAGAAGAGCATGAACACACAAAAAAAGCCATAACTGCAGAGGAAATATTGCAATGTCTGTATGGAAAGGATTCATGCTGCCATTTGCTCTCTGGTTCATTATATTTGCTTTCCCCCACCACCCCCTTCTTTACCATAGGATAGTAACTTTTCAGAAACCTCCACTGACGTTTCACTTCTACATCATTGTCTCAGACAATTAGAAAATACTTGGATAACATTTAATCAAAGAAAACGGCCTGAATAAGATAAAACATTATTTTGACAGAACACTTAAAAGCAAATCAACAAAAATATATATGAAATATGTGGTTAGTATCATCATATGTTCTTCATTTTGTTGGGCTACTAATTGATAGGGATCGTAAAAGGAGACATTATATAAATCCTGTGTGAGCATATGGCTTTTTTTTTCCCCCTTCCGAGATTGCAGGCTGAGTCTATGCAATCCTGTTAACGAAATGAGCCTTGTCGTTTGAGGAGCAGCGCTTAATGACAGTTGTCAGTCATCACTAGGTACCACACTCGAGGGACATCTCGATACGGCTGTGACAGACAGATTAGATACTGTCTGGAGAGGGCTACACAGCAGCTGTAAAAAAGCCCTAGCTGAGAGGAAATGAGGATTAAAAAAACAGAGCGAGGAAATCAGATACAGCTTTTCCAGCCCGTCTTCTCCAGAGTAGATGATCCTTCTGCTCAGGTATGAGCCGTGTGTGTCTGAAGCTAATGCCTGAATGGGAGATGGCTGCTGCCGTGATTTAACTTCACTCACCCAGAATTGCAGCTTTGTTGTGCTCAGACCTGGGCAGATGGAAACCTTCTCTTCTCCCCAAATAGTTTGTGATTTAATAAGTTTTCCTTCCCATTCTTCAGACTCTTTTACACTGAGGGCAAATGTAATCAGCACAGCTATGCCGGAGGCAGAAAGAGACTGAAATCATTTGGCAATTGCAACTTCCATCGCCGGCAGTGGGAGGTAGTGGAGGGATGCTGCTGCCCTGTCCTTGTGCCCCAGCAGGAACCTGTTCAGTGCTGGCAGAGACAAAGGGCTGGTGCAGGACCCTGGTCCCACTGCTGGGCTCCTGCTGCTGGAGAGCCTGAAGGCAACCCTGCAGCTCCAGGCCCAGGTGTGCCTGTGGGGAATGCCTCCCAAATAGCTCTTTGACTCTCTTGTCCTTGTAAATTGACCATGTGGAAACCAAAGAGATGCAGGGGTCAGCTCGGGAGTCTACGCACACGCTGCTCTCACAAAGACGTGCTCTATATCCATGCATGACCAGAGGCTGAGCCTCTCAACCAGAGAAAAGGCTTTTCATGCATTTCTAGTAATAGCCACAAGGTCATTCAACGTGGGTACAGGCAGCAGGGGATGGGATTTAGAGCCTCTGCTGCAAAAGTCCTTCATCTTTTTTCAGCCAAGGGTCAAACGAGACTGCAGAGAGGGAAAGACAAATGAGACGCCAGCCCCAGGAGACCTGATGCAGGAGGCCAGCGGAGGCTTGCCGAGACTGCAGGTCGCAGCACACCTAACACTGCTCGCATGAAGTTGAACAGTGAAACTGCAACGCTGTGGGGCCCATAAAACTCCTCTCTGCTGCCTCGCTGGGATGGCCATGGTGATGAATGACACTGGCTCCGCTCTGCAGGATGCCTGGCCTTGGGAACACAGCCTGCTCCCGGATACTGCTGATGCCTCCCAGCAAACAGGAGGCCCCAGGAGGCTGCAGCCGGTGTCTCCCACAGCGAGCTGCTCCCTGAGGACCAGCCCTCTGCTTACAGAACCTTTCTGCTCCTGGGAAGTCAAGATACTCCGGGAGGGTTCATAAGGTGCAACACACCCAACTTAATACCTTTAATCTTGACCTTCATGTCCAGAAAAGCAGGTATGAACAGACACGCTCCAGAACATGAAAAACCATGTAAAAAGAAAGTAAATAAGTGACCTAGAATTGTGGAGAAAGCAAGAGAAAATGCAAGGTTTGAAGTTAATTAGCCCTTGAACTGTCAGGCCCAATTACTTCCAGCAGGCTCTGACATTTCGAAGATTAATTAGGGAGTTAGCTGTCACGTCTCACAAAGGACCACCATTACGCCAGAGAGGATCTACCTGCTCTCTGCACACAATGTCTTGAAATTTTGCAATGTGAAATTATATCTAAAAGCTAATCGGGCACCTTTGGTAAAAGATTTGTGATTATTATATTCATTTTGAGGAATGCACTGTATTTATGTACTGAAATACAACTGGCTGTTTTGAAAGAAAGGTTCCATTTATTGGATGATGATTTTAAATACTTGTGGCTCCTGGGCAAAAGGCCTTTCTATTCCTCTGCTTCTTTTGCAGCACTCTTGTTACATCCACTATAGATTATACTATACTGCTGTACCCAGTAAATACTCAGCATGTGTTTGCTCCCAAATGGATAGGAGTGTGTTACTATGTATGTGTCTCTGAAATCAGCCTCCCAAAATGTTTCTGAGCAGCAGAAATGCACCTTCCCAAATTTGAGTCAGCGGTGTGCCCCTGCAGGAGGAAAAGCAAGCCCTCTCCTGGGCTGGACTGGCGAGAGCATAGGCGGCAGAGCAGCGGGGGGGGAGGTCGGGGAATTTTAGCACTCTTCTCCACAGTTCATGGGCCTGGTTCAGTTTTGGTGCCCCCAGTTCAAGAGACAGGAAAATGGGAGAGGGTGCAGAGGATGACTACCTGCAGAGGATGACTACCACGGTGCTTAGCGAGTTGGAAAAATCTGATCTAAGGCCCTGCTTTCAAGGGAAAGTCACACCAGGCAATCTCCAGAAGCTCCTTCCAACCTGACCTTTTCTAGGTTGATATGATTTTTAACCCTTTGTTCTTCCCCAGGACAGACGAGCTCACTGCAGAGCTGGAGGGAGAGTTGATGAGCCGAGTTTTCGGCTCCTTGGTGCAGCTCTCTCTGCAGCAGCAAACCAGGACCATACCTGAGAGTCTGTCTGTACTGTACCATTAAAAAACGTTGTTGTAAGCACCTTAGCAGATAAAAAACCCTCCCTGCCTCAGAACAACTGAAGTGTAAAGCCCCAACATAGTGAATTGTGGAAAGGGTCCTTCAGAAAAAGTGGAACAAAAACAAAAGAAAGGAAAAGGAAATGAAATCCCTTTTTAGACACAAAATGGTTTCTGGCTTACAGCCATCTGGATATTTTTAACGTGTCTATCAATACAGTCTCTGTGCACAGCCACTGACTGATCCGTGACTCTGTATTCATGTTTCCATCTCTCCCCCAATGACCAGAGGGTGTTTGAAAGAATAATTTGGTCAGAGCTAGTTTTATTTTTCTTTATCATCAGGGGATACTTATTATGTGAATGCAGAGCTGTGGAGAGATGGGATCTCTTGGGAGGTGGTTACTTCTGTGCTCCTTTTGATGTCTATTGGGAGGGGGTTTCCACAGCCACAGCAGAACTGGGTGTAGTAGCCAACCTCTTGCACAGGCACCCTCAGCCCCGGCACAGCGGGCTCCAGGGCTGCTGGTGAACATGCTGCCCAACCCTTGCCACCAAAATGGGAGTCACTGATAAGCTGTCCGATCTCATCCAGCTGAGGTACATGCCTACAAGCCAGGGTAGCTGCTCTCCTAGCAGCAATACCACCACCCATTCCCACATTCCTGCAGTGTGTAGAGCAGGGCTGGCCAAACCTTTGCGATCCCACGAGGTACATACCCAAAGGCTTCATGCAGCCAAGAGCTACCAGAGATGTCTGGCGAGCTCTGCGTGTATGTGCGTGAGTGAGCACACAAGTGAGCTAGGGGATCCCTGAGCATGGGTGTCAGGATGACCCCTGGCTCCCTTGGGTCAGGCTGGCCCTCCGTGGCCTGGCATCTGGCTGGAAACGAGGTCCCTGATATTGTACTGTAGGAATTGGTCCTTTCTGTCACTATCTTAACATACAAAGGAATAAGACAGCAGAAGGGATTGTTCTTCCCAATTCAAAGGCGGCATCCTGAGGAGGTTAAGGCTAGGAATCATCCTAGCCATCTTCAGCCATCTCAAAATTAGGCAGGTAAGCCAAGGCAAGAAACTCTCTTTTAAAATGTTCTTTTCAGTAGGTTCTTCCAGAGAGCACTTCATCCCATCCCAAAATGGGTGGGACGATTCATCTTCCATCAGGAGAACCTACACAACAACCTCCAGTGAAGCCTGTGGTATCTGTGGGGCCTGGCCCCAGCGCTTCAGGTGATGACCCTGACTAAGGGTTTGCCGTCACTGAGAGTTGGACCTGAACTTATAAAAGCCTAAAAACAGGAGTGATGGATACTCCGTTCTCACTTTCCTCTCCAAGTGACCTGTTCAAGGTCACACAGAGTTGGCAACCAGACCAGGAAATGATGTGCCCCTGTTGTTTTTTTTTTTTTTTTCTCATGCTTTTCTAACCATTTTCAAACCTACCAGGAACAGATCAGCAAAAAATAATAATATAAAAAAAAATGCCTGAGATTCCAAATGCCTTCTAATCTTCTGTACCATCAATGCCATAGTCATAAATACCCGCTGGAGCCAACCCAAAGCTGGGTTTCCATTTCATCTTCCAAGGGCTTTTTTTCAAGTCAAGAGGAAAACTAGTTCCTCTACAGACAACAGTTAATCATTAATGGTATGTGCAAACCATAACACACTTGACCCTTTGACGTGATAGAAGCAGCATGTAAGTGGAGAAGCCAGGACATAATGACTTATGCTTCTCCCAGACAAATCTGCCTGGCTGTGGAAAGGGAGGAACTAAAGTCTTTATCACCTGAGCTTAGTAAAGGTGTTGCATTTGAGAGTTATTGGATACTTTAAGGCTGCTAGCTTGTAGCCATGTCAGTAATTCTGCCTAAAATATGCAGAGTCATTGATGCTTTGTTCTTCATGTCCAGCATTTAATGGGAAAGTGCTTGGTCAGCCTTGTTTTGCTGACTCACTGACTTTGCTTTTGGAGGCACAGTCAGCCTTCCCCGGGCAGCGCTTTGCTCAGGCAGGGCTTGTGCGGTGCAGGGTGAAATGCAGGAGCTGGCAGGCGAGTGGCATCCTGTGTGGTCCTCTGTCACCCCACAGGCACTTGGAGATGCTGCACAAGAGATGGATCCTCCTGGAGCATGAGCCAAGGCACCGAGTACCCTCAGCTCCTCGTGTTAGGAGGATATAAGGATGCTTGCCATATTGCACACCCAGCCCTTTATTTTCCAGGAATAAACGGGGTAGCATACCTTCATTAGGTTTTGCAAGAGCAGACCTTTCAGAGGAAAGCACATTTTAGAAATTTCTTTTATAAATTTACCCATCAAGCGCTTTTCAGATCTGTGCTCACCTGCACTTAAAAAAAAAAAAAAAAAAAAAAACAGTAAAAAAAAAGGAAGTTTTTCTTGATTTCCCTGGGCAGGGCGGTGAGGGTGGCGATGCCACCTGCTGGCGACAAAAAGCCCCGTCCCCTCCCGGCACAGCCTTTGCTTTCACTGATAAGATTTTTTCCCTGGCAGTGGGTGGGGGTCCCAGTGCCGGGCTGAGCGAACGGGGTGCGCGGGTGGGAGCCGAAGCGCAGCGGGCTGTGTCCCGGTTTATCCCGGTGGGAATGACGAAGCCCTTGGGGAGCAGTGTCGCGACACGCTGTCGCAAGGCGTGAGAGGGTGTACCGTGTGGGTGGGTTTGGGGTGGAAGGGAGGGAATGCTGGGCAGGAGGAGGCTCTCTCTGCCCAGACAGCTCCACCGGCACCGGGATGTGTGTCTCCCATTTCTCCTTCCGCCGTGGGCTAGCTGGGAGTCCTTAACGTACGGCTTTACATTCGTAGCAGCTGAGTTCCCCGTTGGTAATGCAGGAGCATGCAAGGAATGATAGGAAGAGAAGCTCAGAAACAAGCCCAGAAGCAGCGACTGGAAATCACGATCCTCCTGCCCCACCGGGTCTGCTGCCTGCTCAGCGCTGTAGTCAGGCTCCTCTTCTCCCTCCTGTGTCTGGATGTATTGGCAAGGGCAGGGGGCCAACTTCAACAGCTATACAGTCCCCTCCAGGCTCACTCACACCTTACAGGACATGTCCGAGCAGATGGGGATCGTGTTTGAAATACCCCCCAGAGCTGTAAACCTTCTTATTCCCACACAGCTGCACCAGCTGCGCTAGGAAGGGAAGGTGGGCAGCACATCTGTTCTGGGGCCCCTCCTGTCCCATGGGCATGATGGGCCCACCTTCTCCTCCAGACCCTCAAAGACCACAGGAACCACACAATGTACCCTCTGGCCACCAGATCATTTTGGCCAGAGGCAGCCAGTGCTGCCTAGGACTTCTATCTGCATCTACCTGTGCGTGACTTGCCCAAACCCACACGTGAAGTCAGGGTCAGAGCTGAGACTAAGCATACATCTGCCTGATCCTTCATCTTGCCCTTGGGGCGCTTGGTTGCACCTCTGTCCTAAAAGCTTTGGTCAGACTATGTTGCTAAAAACAGGGGGGAGGTGGAAGAGGTGGGCTTGGGGAGGCAAATACAGTAATTCCAGAGTTAAGGAAGGTTTGACCCTCTTACATTTGCAATGCACCTTAGCACCTACTGTCTTCCCAAAGACTCTGTGATGCGCTGTGAGCTGTACCTCACAATCCTCCTGCCCCGTCAGGTCTGCTGCCTGCTCAGCGCTGTAGTCAGGCTCCTCTTCTCCCTCCTGTGCCTGGATGCCTTAGCAAGGGCAGGGGGGCAACTTCAACAGCCGTCACACTGTAGCTGTAGCTCAGGGTGGGTGAGGCACACTCTGGCACAGTAAACAGGTTGTAGCTTCTTATTCAGAGCAAACAGTTCTGAAAGAAATGTTAGAAGGTAAAGAGCATACAGAAAATCTCCTGCAGCCAAGCTGCTGGCCCTGCGGCAAGGCTAGGAACTCTCGAGAGGGTTATACAGGGGCCCCCATCTATGGGGGGTGCCGAAAAAATCCTGGGTCATTCTTCCAGACTTCTTGGAAACGATCTTCACCTTGAAGGAGTGCTTTGTGCTGAACCCCACAGAGCTGAATGAGAGGGAGGGAGAGGGGGGGACAGCAGAGCCCCGTGCAGCCGGTGGCCGCAGTGCCACCATGCTCTCCCGCTGGGTTGTAAATCACTTGTGTGTAATAGCGGGGGTCTGGAGCACGAGGCACCACCATGGGACTGCAGCATGGGATGGAGGGCAGGCACCCACCGAGTGACTCCCACATGCTGTGCTGGGTGCCTGAACCCTCGCAGCAGGGTAGTGGGTGCCCCTGCCCACCGCCCTGCTGTATTTCACAAGGGTGTTTTTTGGGAGAGCCGAGTATCCTGAGCTCCTGGAGCCCCAGGAGCCAAGTGCCTGCCTCTGCCCTTACCAGCACCCTCCTGGGACAGGTGGCACAGGAGAGAGGGAAGAGAACAGAGATGCTTCATGCCTGGGCAGAGACTGGCTGATCTCAAGAGGAAGCTAAAAAAATAGTTTCTGGTTTAAAATATCCTCAAACAATTTCTTACTGCCCTTTCTCATGGTTATGGCTTTGAATAATGGCAACAGGCTCCTGCCTGGCAGCTGGAATAGATGCTCAAAACAGGGAGAGGGATGTGTCCAGCAGAGACAGCTTCCTCCAAGACAGCTGGGCCATGGCCTGGACACTCAGTGAAGGCACCCACTTCAGCTTCCCATGAAACATCAGCATCTCGGCTCTGATTTCTGCAAAGAGCTGTGTGGAGAACTGGCGGGTGGTGACAGCCAGGCTGTCCCAGCGCAGTATATGCAGTATTAGAGGTAGGAGGGCAGGTCAGCAGCTCCAGAGACCACTATCAGTATTGCTGGCCGTTAATTTTGATGGAAAGATACCCTGCATGAAGTCACAAGAGAGAAAATAGGGGCAGGAGGGAGGCCATAAACTGTTTAATTGCTTGCATAACTCAGCTGAGGAAGCTGCAAAGAAGAACTTGCCATTCTTGGCCGTTTGCCCCAGGGCTGCGTGCAGCCAGGGAAGGGAGAAGTGAAATGAAGAACCTCCCGCTTGGGTACCGGAGGGTAGCATGGCACTGCTAGAAGAAGTCGAAGCTTAAGTCTGCAGTAACCAGGCCAAAAAGGTATGCGGTATGTAAAAACCCTAAAGCAGCCCTGCCTAACTGCACACGCAACAGGAACATGCGGTGCCGAGGGGATCTGAGCTCATTGCCCAAGTTCCCTTCTAACCTGCACTCTGACACTGGGCAAGTCCCTTCGCCTCTGTGCTCTGCGTTGGTCTGCTCAGGTTTCAAAACCTCCAGGCTCTTCCCATGCGTTTGACACAGTGCCTAGGACTGCCGAAGTCCACCTAAGAATAAGCTGGTGGCCAGGTCTTTTGCAATGTCCATCAGCCCCGACTGAGCAAGGCAAGCCCCTTATAACCTCACTCTCCTTGAAATGCTTTGTTTTGTACAGCTATTTCTGTCAAGTAACTTCTCATCGTGGCATCAGAGACTTGGAAAATCTGACTCTGGATTCAGGAGCTCCAGAAACATAATCCCTCAAATCCTGATGACCTATTTCATCGTGTCTTGGAGACCGGACCGTGTTTCTTTGCTAGAGGAAAGTTGGCCGTTGGAAAAGAGTCAGATCTCAGCTATTATTTAGTTTCCACTAATTTAATTCCTCAGTGTTTTCTCGGTTACTCTCTTCTTCATCATCCTCCCCTTAGTTTGTCTAAATGAATGTCTGAAAGCACTCTGCTCCCTTTTGAATAATGTTGGTTCCCTCTGCTTATTAGCTGCCCTCATCTCTCCCATTTTCTGAACAGTTCTGAGTTCATTTGAAAGAAAACAGAGTATTTGAATCAGTTTATAAATATAGCTGGTGGTACTGTATAATCACTATGGATGCAAATAATGACTTTTACATCACTGGTTTTAACATGCGTTCAATCCCTGTTCAGGATTCTGACTGTGACTGAAGAAACGATCCTGTCTCCATCACTCTTGGGCTGTACATGGACAAAAAATGCATCAAACACTTTGTGGACTGCTGAAACATCTCTGCTGATGCCCTGTACAAGGTGTTACCCAGCTTAACCCAGGCCCTGGGGTACAAATGCACTGTGCGTGGAGGAGGCACTGGCTGTCCTGGGACCTGGAAGCTCCTTCCACCTGGGCAGAGCCTGGTGGGCTCCAGCAGATGAGCTGCCAGAGCTCTTTCCCAGCTGAGCCTTGACTACCTCCCTGCGGGTGCTGCCATGCTCCCTGCAGGACAGAGCAACCCTCGAAGGCCCCAGCAAACCCCAGCACTGCCATACTGTCAGAAAAAAAAAACAAATCCCATCATGCAAGCCAGGTAGAGGATGTGGAAAACCCTGGCACGGCCAACCTCCCTGGGACTCCTTTCTTTCTAACCCAGCAATCCCTCCACGGACATTAGTGAGACTATCCCAGCGCTGCACAACCCCTCGTGAGTGGGAAGAGGAAATGAATATTTAGATTCCTCCAGAGAGAAAAAATTATCAGCAGACATGGATATAGCTGAATTGATGTGGACATACCATTCTTGCTGCTGCTAACCAGGGAATAAACGGGGTCACTGCAATCTCCTCCCACAGCTGGATCTGGGGCACCAGAAATCCTAGGGCCAGGGTTTGACTGCAGGCTACCAGACCTGTTTATACCAGTTGTCAGTATAAAAACAGATTTAAACTGAGGAAAGTTAGAGGAAAGGTCCCGTGGGTGGGCAGGAGGCTCCTCTCTGCTGGAGGCTGTTGGCCAGGAGGTGGCCACCACCCCCAGCCAGGGCTCCAGGTTGCTCCGGGGCGCAGGGTGGTCTCTGGGGGTAGCCCTTGCTGCATCACCTGCTGCGGTTCTCTACCTGCTCCCTTGGTACCTTCAGGGGCGGCACGACTCACTGGGGCTTGCCAGATGCAATGTCTCTGGTCACTGCTTCTTCTGGGCTTTGTCCCCACTTGCTCCTCCTCGTTAATGAGACCAGCATAGCTTCCAGTGTCACAAACTGGCCAGCCCTGGCTGTCCTACGTTATTTTCCCCCATGAGGCTTATTTCTGTCTTGGAGTAGAGATGTGACTGGGGTGCAATTCCCAGGCCTAATCCTTCTGTTTCTTTTCCCCTCCACGATAAGGAGATCAATTGATTTTATTGTCTGACAAACATTGCGGGCATCGTCAGTGTCCAGGATCTGGTTTCAGCCAGCAGCTTATCTTGGGGATCCCTGCAGGCTGCCAACCCCAGGACAATGGTTGGTTGTTCAATGCCATAAGCAGACGTTGCTCTGCTCCACAGTTCCCTCATTGGAGGGAGCACTGCGATAACGGACCAGTCCCTGCCCAGCAGTGACCACCACATACCGGCAGCTCCAGGCTGAAGCTCATCAAAGGGTTCCCAGCCTCCATGACTGCCCTGGGGAGCTCAGGAACTTCACAGGACATCACACTCTGATGGTGAGAGATCTTCCATCTGCAGCCTGAGTTGCGGAGACAGGTTATAATTTTTTTTCTGATGCCAGTGTTTACCTTAAATAGCTTTTCCTCCTCACTCAGGAATTTGCAGAGGGCAGTGACAGCTCCTCTTGGCTTTTCTTTGGGTACACCACAAACTTCAAGTTTCTCCTTACAACAGTCTCCATTTCCTTGGTCAACTGGTTCGTCCAGTACGGGTTCTTTGTGGGGCACTTTGCTTTTGTAACTAACAACAGTGTTTGTGTAGTACTAGAGCACTGCCTGGATCTGCGCAGGCACACAGAGAGATGCTGTACAGTATCGCCTTCCTTGCTTGCTTTTCTCATGGGCAGGGACCCGTAATCCCGTAACTCGATCATTATTACTGGCAAATGGGCCCCTGTGCAGTCTTTCAGGTGGGGCGCTGACAACCAGAGCCCCTAACCCTTAAATATTTATCTTTCCAGGACAAGCAAGTAGATCCTTCCTCATTTCCAAAGTCTTCCCCTACACTTCTCCTAAAAATATGGGAAGATGGATTTTGTTGGTCTGATTTGTCTCTTCTTGGAAATTTACCCAGCAAATTGTTCTACATCTTCTCCAGGATAAGCTCTGTTAAATTATTCCAGGCATTTATTTTGGTATAAATACAGGTATGCTTATCTCTAGGTCTGGGGCCCTTTTCTGCCCTCAGTTTAGTTCAATCTGCCTTGTATATCGTGATCATTCGGAGGAAGCGCTGAGGCACAACTTAGGTTTCTGGCAAGTCTCTTAAATTGCTTTGTTCCTGATGTCCCACGAGGAACCAGATCAGCCTTGGACTGAGGGAGGAGGTCTCTGACACCTGCAACTCAGACTGCTGGGAAGAAGCTACAGGACCAAAAAAAGCTGAGTATGGCGCATCTAATGGAAACCCACTTCAACAACCTCATCTCCTGAGAAGGAGGCAAAATAACCTCCCTTTTGTACTGCAGGGATTTTTTTTTTTTTTTGATTACTAGAAAAAAACATGATTGCAGGTGAGAAGTGTCTTGGGCTGAGTGGAAGAGCATTGGATGGAGATGGGAAAATGTGATTGCTAGAGAGAATTATCCCAGAATAGGCTCATAAGAAGAGAGGAAAAGGAGCTTAGAAAGAATCACTGGCTGTGTTTTCTTCCCTTCTTTCTGTTTTCTTTTTTCTTTTTTTTTCTTTTAACAGATAAGATCTGTGTCTCATCCCCAGTAGCTAAATTCAGAAGGAATTGTGCAAGACCGTCTCCATACCTTTCATGGTGGGAGCCTTTGGAAGGGTTTCACTTAGTGCCAAGTGAGTCCAGGACCATTAGTGATCACTGGGCCCAGGGCAGGGGGTCTTCTGGGGATGAAGGTGGAACTGAGAAACCCTTCCCAGGACACGCTCAGCAGGCCAAAGAAAGCAGCTCTGTTGTCATCTTTGCAAACCAAGACATGTGTGGGGCTGTGGATGTGATGTCTGGGGACTCAAATTCAGTAAGGTAAGGAGACAGCTTCTTACATTCAGCCAAAGTATCTGTTTCAGGACATTATGGAGGAATGTGGCTTTGGTTTTGGAGTGATAGTCAAGAACCGCTTTCGGTGTAATTCTTCTGGAATAGCTGCATCTGTAAATTTTCACATTTGGGCAAGCCTTGCACTGCTGTAAATCTGTATTACCCCATTGAGCTGAAGAGAATAAAACTAGATTTCCACTATAAATTTAATCAGGATGAGGGTCTGGCCTGATGACGAGTATCTTTGCTCAACTCAACACACTTCAAGGGCGCCAGATTTGGTGCTGAGCTCTCCCACAGTGGCTGGGCACCTTGACCCATCTCAATTTGAGCATCTGAAAATAGAGCAACCTCAGATGGGATTCACCTCATGCAGCATAATCCCTCCTCCGTAAGCCATCCTGTATCTGTCCACAGTCAGCAAAGAAAAACGAGCGTGGGGAGAGCATTGGCTCACCAACCAGGCAGTGATCCTGGCTGCATGAGAAACCCAGATGTTCGGCTGAGGCTGAAGTCAGCTTTCACATGGTACAAGCTAAAGGAACCCAATCCCAACCCCAGAAGTCACACCTGAAAATCATGACTGTGGATTTTAACCCAGGTGCCATCGCTGTGGCCTCCAGAGGCTCTATGGGAAGCGTACGGACTACCGGATGATGGACGCAAAACCTAAGGAAAAAGAAACATGATGAAAAACTGAACATAACTGGCTTTTTCTCAGTTAAGTAGTGACCCGGATCATTCCAGCGCGGCGCTGTTGGCCCGCCTGTATTTTAATCAGAGGGTCCCATGAGCACGTTACACTTAATGTATATTAAACACCCTAGCCAGGAATGCAGGCAGCGTAGACAGGAACACTCAAAGATGAAGTGCCTCTTAATATGTTTTCCTGTTTAAACAAAACCATGTACTCACTAAACACAGCTAAGGAAAGAGGCAACAGCCCTTGGCAAGCAAGCCTATCTGCAGCGCGCTCTCGGCGCGTGTTTACTCAGTGGGTTTGAAAAGTGTACCGAGTATATTGACATTATAATGCCGTGCTCATCATGTGTTGTGCGATGCAAGAGGGAGGGCAAGTGATTTAATCGCTCGTCCCAGAGTTACTCTAACCCAGGCCGTCGTTATTTCTTTGCAAATAGCTGGCGCTCAGAGGAACTGGATTCATTTCCGGGCAAATGTAGAATGAAATTAAGTTCTGCCGCCAATCAAAGACCCAATCACAAAGGAAACCCAGGCAGAAGTACTCGGTGGGTAAGGGGGGAAGAGACAAGGACCTTGCATGACAGCTTGCAAGCCCTGCCTGGATTTGGAGAGACATCACTACCCAGGAGAGACACTACTGTTTATATGCAGCCCCCAGAACAGCATCTGGATGTCAGTGGAGATGCAAAGGTCTGCCCGAGGCAGGACAGACACCCTACTCCCTCCCTTGCTGCACGGAGGCAAAACCCTATCCCCAGGCTTAAGAGTCCCCTCCAGCACATTTGTATCATCCTACTTTGGGGACAAATATAGGTAAAGGCAAGATTGCCAACTGCCACCCTCCGGCCATTTCCTTCCCACCATGAAGTTGACTTAAAATTCTGCTATTTGAAAAAAAAACCAAAACATGTACATGGCACTCTCTTTATTTTGCTTTTTGGTTACAGTGTATGATCTCACTCTTTTCCTGAAACTATGAAGCCAAAAGTTGGAGTGAAACTGAGATGCTCAGCTGGCCTCTGGGCAAGGGATCTGTGTGGAGGCACAGCAAAACTCAGGGCTGGCCCAGGCTCACCAAGAGGCACAGGGACCTTCTGAGCTCCAACACGCTGTGACAACCTGCTTTTCTAATGAGCCAACAGAAGAACCGATGAATGAAGATGCTTCACCTCCCCTGGATGCTGCTTTCTGTGTCATGCTGGCCAGCCCCAGTTGCTCGCCTGGTTGCCCTGGTCTTCATCCTGCTTGTAAACACCGAGACTTTAGAACCACAGCAGTTAGCCGTCTTTCACTACCTTTTTGGAGCCTGATCTTCAGGACTTGGGGTTTCAAGCTTTCTCCCCCCACATCTAGGAGAGAAAAAAGAAGCTGGAATGAGAAGTTGCAATGCTGCTAAAGCTGCATGACTGCAGCATCTCGGTCCTTAACAAAAGCTCCAGACGCTGGCATTCAAGATGAAATAATTCAGATTGACAACATTGTATTAAAAGCACTAAATACATTTTCACTCTTATTATTCTATTACTTTCTGTGTGACTGTACTTGTGATGACAAATCCTGCCACTTAGATAAGGAACCAGACTTTGAAGCCAGGACTTGAATTAGGTTTTGGCATTTTTTCCTTTGGAGGAAACTCCGCCTGTTTGGTTTGCCTCTTCCCACATTAAAAAGAAATATTCTCAAACTAGGAAAGCTCTGCTTTTCCCTCAGTTCTCTTTCAATTCCAGCTTGTTTTGGCCCAGTGCCTCTTTATGCCATCCAAAGCATCACCTGCAATTCAAAGAACAGAAAAAGAGAAATCCATTCAATTAAAAAATGACATAAAATAGAAAGCACTTTGGAGGGCAGATGTCAGAGCTGGGCAGCATTCTCACCCTCTGGCTATTAGGAGTTTCTTAACTTCAAGGATTATTAACAGAAAATTCATTTCCTGTTCTTACATAGATTTCATCTGCAATTTGCTGAGGGTTGGTTTGGTTTTTTTTTTTCTGTTCTGAAAATGTTTTCTCTCGTCTCTGTACACGGAGAAAATTCCCATTATATCTCTCAAGAAAAAGTAATATCTCTATTAAAAGATAAGCCGTGGTGCTTATGGAGTCCCCACCATGCACCAGGGCGGAGGGGACCCCTTCTCGGGATGCTGCTCTCCAACTGGCATGAGGACTCCCTGGCTGCTCTGGAGCACATAATCTTTGCTAAACCTGGTAAAAGGTCTATTTGAGGGATCAGTATGCATATGGGCATTTCTCCAAAGCTGCCTCCTTCGGCACAGAGCAAATTAAATTCAGTGTCAGCCCCAGGTCTGCTTCCCTCAGGGTCCTTTGAAAACCCCAGCTTTTATGTCATGCCTCAGACTTGCAGCAGTTTACTGTAAAACTTAACAAGCTTAATTTGGTTGGTTTTCTTTCTTTTTTTTCCCAGACTTAATTTGTCTCAGAGCACACAGTCTTTGCCATATCCCAGAAGAGTCTGTTTTGAGCAAAAATGTGGCGATATAATATATACACACACAACCCCCTGAAGTTGTTTTTTCATAAGATCTCCTAAAAATCGTGCATGTTTAACAACGGGGGGTAAGGAAAGTTTCATCATGAGTGGAGATTTCAGTGGGATTTGGGCAGGGGTTGGTGGATAATGAAATTTCAGGTGTAGGGTCATGGTTTTGGTGGCATTAGTGTAACCACGTAGAGGTGGGGGAAGAGGAACCTGCCTGTCTCCGGCCGAAAAAGTGAGCATCATCTGGTGAGCAAAGAGGGGACAAACAGGCGTAAACCCCATGGCCACCGCAGCAGAGGTGGGAGCAGAGAGGAGCTCAGGGATAAGCGTCGCCTCACACTGTGCTTGTGGCTCCATTTGTAGTGTGGCGCATGAGAAGTTTATGAATATAATTCCAGGGAGGATCTGTCTGAAGTGTCGTCGCAGGCAATTTCTCTAATTAGGGGAAGTTCATTTAAACATGGAGATGTGCCAGAGCTAATCTCTGCGTCCGGTTACCACTCTGCCTGGAAATGCCGGTGTCCCTGGGCTCAAACGCTGATGCAAACTGAGCAACCATCTGTCGCGGGCCTGCACCAGCCGGACGCGGAGGGTCAGAGAGGAGGGGAGAAGGTGCAAGGAGCGTGGTAACACCTTCCCCTCTTTTGGCTCTGAGCACACAGATACTGATACAGAAACACACACCCACTTCCCCAGAAAAATGAAAATATAAGGGCAGCTGAGCTGTTTTCCTGGCTCTGAAGCACCATTGAAATGAGGGAAAGGCAGGGCTGCAGCATCGCTCCAGCTCCTCACGTGGGAGAAGGATGGGAGGGAATTGAAGCAGTCTCCTGTGTGCTGGGTGAGGGGCAGGAGGGCTGGGACTGACAGAAGAGGTGGGTGGCCTCACCACCGATGGCTTTTTCCACTGAAACATCCGACCTCTTATGGAAATACTCAATTGTTTTGGGATGCTGAGAAAAATGCTGGTAAGTGATGGAAGCGAGGAGCTCAGGTGAGGTGCTGATGAAGAAGACCCTTTAATTTCAGACAGCTGGAAGGCCTCCCAGAGAAAGCCCAAGATGCAGTACAGAGGAAGCCAGAAACAATTACGGAGACAGGGGCTGAAGATAAAGGTGAGAGATACCACCAGCTCTCAGATGTCGCAGCCACAGAACTCTCTCCTCTCGCAGATCAATAAAAAAGATGCAGAGAAAAAGAAAAGAAGAGAGGAAAAACCCCACGTTCCCTGGTGAATACTCCCTGAAGCATCAGCTCTTGGCTGTATTACCCGATACCAGCCCTCTCTGAACTCGCCCCCCTTCCATTCGGTTCCAATCAGGAGCTATTGACCCAAGCTTCATTTTCTGTTATTTCACATTATTTTTATTGCAGTAGTGTGAGGTGGCAGGATTGCCTCTGTGCTGTGTGCCAAGGGCCAGCCCGAAAGCAGAGGACGTTAGGGACCGCAGCGACAAAGATGCTGAGTGCCCCCATTTCACAGACACTGACCATGATTTGTGCGCAGACAAAAAGTCTGGGAAAGGACGGGAAGCTGACACCAGGCTTCCCCATGCCAGCCCTCTTGCTATTTTTGCTTCCCCAGCCAGGGCAAACCTTTATTTTCTCTCTTCTCTCACATCAGCCTCACTCCTAGTAGGAGTCTTTGAAACCTTCAAAGCTTGTAAAAGCCTTTGCACTTCAACTTTGGATTTGAGATCCATATAAGCACCTATATACATAAGTATGTGTGGGTGTAGGCATGTACCTTAGGGAACTCCTGAAAGAAAAAGCCCATCGAGATTACATGCTGAGTAAGCACTTCCATCCATCACCTGGCCTGCAGGGTCCCTCTTCAGGGGCTGATCCAGTGCCCAGCATGGCAATGCACAGAGCCTTGTGCAGGCTGCCGGCCCTCGGGGCTAAGCCCAGGACTGATGGCACATTTCCATTGTCCGCGCCTTGCAACTGGGGCAGGGTTACTTCAGACATGCTGGTGTCCTCTTGATGCTTGGGGGAAAAAATAGAGGCCACAGGGTCACAAGTCTGCATGGGCCAGAGAGGCCATGAGAGACATCTGTGTGACCTGGAGCAGCCAGTTGCAGAAGCAAGCTGCAAAATCCACCACCTCACTGATCCACCAGCTCTGGGACTCTTCAACACCTCACTCCCAGGCATCGTGCGTCCTCCCCTGCTGCAGCTAGTCTAAGGGAAACCCTCACCCCAAAAGTTCTGGCTGTACACTGCAGGCACAGACACCCTCTATGGCTTCACCAAGGGCAAATCGTGCCTGACTGATCTAGTGGCCTTCTACGATGGAGTGACTGCATCAGCAGTCAAGGCAAGAGCTACTGATGCCATCTACCTGGACTCTGTAAGGCCTTTGCCACAGTTCCCCACAACGTTCTTGCTGCTAAATTATTGAGATATGGGTTTGATGGATGGACTGTTAGACAGATAACAGATTGGATGGATGGCCACATCCAATGAGTTATAGTCAATGGCTGAAAGTCCAAATGGAAACCAATTACAAGTGGTGTCCCTCAAGGGTATGTACTGGGACCAATAGTATTTGATATTTTCATCAATGACATAGGCAGAGGGATTGAATGCACCCTCAGTGAGTTTGCAGATGACGCCGAACTGAGGGGTGCAGCTGATACTCAAGAAGGAAGGGATGCCATCCAGAGGGACCTGGACAAGCTCAAGAAGTGGGCCTGTGCAAACCTCGTGAAGTTCAACAAGACCAAGTGCAAGGTCCTGTGCCTGGGCTGGGACAACCCCTGGCATCAATACAGGCTGGGGGATGAAGGCATTGGGAGCAGTCCTGCTGAGAAGGACTTGGGGATACTGGTGGAATTAAAACTGGGCATGAGTCAATGATGTGTGCTCAGAGCCCAGAAGGCAAACAGCATCCTGGGCTGCATCAAAAGAAGCATGGCCAGCAGGTCAAGGGAGGTGATTCTGCCCCTCTGCTCTGCTCTGGTGAGACCCCATCTGGAATATTGTGTCCAGCTCTGGAGCACTCAGCCTAGGAAAGACATGGACCTGTTGGAGTGAGTCCAGAGGAGGGCCACAAAAATGATCAGAGGGCTGGAGCACCTCTCCTATGAAGAAAGGCTGTGAGAGTTGGGGTTGTTCAGCCTGGAGAAGAGAAGGCTCTGGGGACACCTTATTGCAGCCTTCCAGTACTTAAAGAGGGCTTATAAGAAAGACAGAGAGAGACTTTTTAGCAGGACCTGTAGTGACAGGACAAGGGTCAATGGTTTTAAACTGAAAAAGTGTGGATTGATATTGGACATAAGGAAGAAAGTCTTTACTGTGAGGGTGCTGAGACACTGGGACAAGTTGCCCAGAGAAGCTGTGGATGTGGACACCTGATAAGAGCAAGGGCTGTGGCACAAGGACGTGGAGGGGGTCTCCTGTGGCACAGAGAGCCCTCCCCACAGCACTGGGGAGCCTGAGCTATGCCGCACACCCAGGGCTGCACTGGCCCCTATGGCTTCAGAGAGTTACTCCTGCTTTTAGCCTTATTAGGGGGATGTTGCTAATTTTATGGACTGTCAAGACTGACGTTTCTCTGACCATTTGTCAGAATCACCGCAGTAAAAATAGTACCATTAAAAATGGATCATACACGTGACTTGAAACTTGAAGCCATTATGTGGGCTGCCTCTAAAATTCATACCTTAATATTGTGAGATGGGTTTATAAAGGACCTCCTTTTTAGACTCCCATTTTCATCTCTTCAAGCAGCCAGAGCTGCATGATTACAAGCGCTTTTCTGACAGGCTCTTTTTTGACACCCTCTCTCGCTTATCCCTAAAAATCACCACGGAAGTTTTCCAACGTCCCATTAGTCACGTAAGAACACAATTCATACTGAAATTCATTATTTTCAGTTTAAGGAAGGTCTGTGGCACGTGATAATTAAAGCTCGGTTAAACCCCCTTTTGTTTCCCAAGAAACATTTCATCCCCCTAATAATATTTATTAAAAACCTTTAACCATCACCCAAAAAATGCCTTTTATCAGCCGGGCATGCTCAGCATCCTCAGGGTCAGGTCACACACCTGCACAAAGTGCATGGCAGCGGGCCATGGCCGATGCACTCATGCCTTTCCAAAGGCTCTGTGTACACACCCAGAAAAAATCAGAGGTTTTTATTCCCAGAGATGTGCTCACCCGTACGCATCATGCTTCCAGGCCCTGCGGAGAGGGAGGACCGTCCGTCGGCTCCCTCGGCGAGCAGGCAGGGAAAGCCAGGCAGCGACAGCCCCTCGCCCTGCACCGGGGCCCGGCTCCTGCCTTGAGCAGTACTCACCTCGAAACCTGCTTCAGCACCCGCATTTGACTGTTCTTACATTTGACTGTTTCTACATTATTAACGTGCCTAGCGCCCGGTGCTGTGGCTTTGTCTGAAGCCTTTTCCTTTGATCTCCGTTGCCTTTGAAACTCTGCCTGGATGCGCAGGCAAGCCACGCTGCTTTTCCTGCAAACCACCGCCCTGCGGGGTGATCTTTCTCTCGCTGAAACCGGTGCAAAAGGTCCTATATATCCTATGAAACTCAGGCCACAAACTGATGCATTGTTTTAATGTTTGGGGTTGGTTGTTTTTTTTTTTTTTTAAGAGCCTGGCTGGCCGGCTGTGTCTCACAGGGTGTGGAGCATCTCCTGGAGTCACCAGCAGCAGGTGAGAGCAACAGCACGTCCTCAGAGGCCCACGGCGTATCACGGGACTAGATCCATCTATTAACTGCCGTAGGTTTATACCCTTCAAGTGCCATGGAAGAAACCTCAAGCATCATCGCTGTAGACATTTCAGTGTATTGCAAAAATGGCCACACTGTGACAGATCACCAGCTGGGTTGTCCAGAAAGCTGTCTGGGAAGCAATGTCTCCTACTGGAGTGTTCTGGGTCAGAAAAGGAATGTGCCAGAGCAATCTTACCCATGGCGTGTACTTGAACCCTCCAACCCAACGTCATTTCAAGATATTATGAGGCCGGAGCTTGAAGCTACGCTTTGGCATGCAGGATGGAGGATGGACTGAGAGTTGCTCCCTACCTTCACCTTAAATTCTGGAACGTGTCAAAGAACAAAACACAGGAAAACATCAGCTGTGACTCTTAGCAAATGAAGTGGACCGTCTGATTACCTGTTGATGAGCAATTTAATTCGAGCTCAATTATACGCTCTGGAAGTCTGGCTCTCAGGGAGGTAATTATCCGAGTTTCCGCCCTGTGATGAGGCCCCACCTCCCCAGCACACTGGGCATACCTGATGTGGGTGCAAGCTCTGGTGCCCACGGGCATCCCACCAGCTGGCAGGCACCAGGCTGGCTGGCGCAACGGGATGCCGCAATCAAAGTCCTGACCGCTACGTAGGGAGGAACACAGCCCTGGCTGCAAAGCGCAAGGAAGAAAGAACCATGCTGGTCATCATCTAACGCCATGGCACTTTTGAAACACCAATTAACAGGGGCTATCTTAAGAATGCTTTTAATTCAGAATAAAACCTCATTTTCAGCCATGGGCTGAATTTCAAGGGTGACGCTGCTTGATTCGAGGGGAAGCCAGGAGATGGCCAGGGAACCAACACCTCCTGACATTAACAGGAGCTGGCTGGTCCCCCGAGCTATCGCAATTACATTTACTGGAGACTTTATCTTCCACGTCCGGTTTATATTTAGGCCTGGTTGTGCAAGGCTTTCCCACGCTGCCGGGCATCCCACTGACGGCAGCAGCCACATGAGGGAGGACTCGCTGAGGTGAGCGGAGGGTGGTTTCTGGGCTCATGTGAGAAAAAGCAAAGTTTTCAGAAAGGCAAAGGCCTTCTTCCCCTTCTTGGATGCTTCAGCTGTGGCTCACTTTGCAACAGCCACCAGGTTTGGCCAGGGGCTCCATTTTGGGGGGGGACACATCATGCAACCAAAGGGGGACGTAATTCTGGCTGTGGCAGGAGGCCTCCTTTCTTCGAACTCTTAATAGTTCAACACTTTCTTAAACGCTTCTGTTACGGTCTTTGGTAAAATGTTTGAACAGTTGTTTCTTTGCTGTATAATCACTTGTGCCCTGATCTCACTCTTTCAAAGCAGAAGGAGTAGGCACGTTATAAGCACAACTGCGGTGAGAGTAATACCAGCATGATTGCTTAAAAATCAGTAGCACTGGGGCATGAACCACGAGCCAAGCAGTTGGTATTTCTGAAGGTGAATGAGGTCTTGTATTGCTTTCATCCAGGATCTACAGGAGGAAATCAAATTTATACACTTAAAGATCATATCATAGCACGCTGTAACGTGCAAAGTGTTTGTTGTGAAATATCCGGCAGAGCTTCATGGACAGAAAGATGGATCACTAGTTAGGAAAGAATACTTCTGCTGTCACGAGATCACGTGTTTTGGGCGTGGAGAAACGGTGCATAGCAAAACCAGGGTCTGATCTCACATCCACCTTGTGTCACCAGCAGCAGTGTAAGGTCCCAGCTGAGCAGAAGGCTTCTCCAGCTTCTGTCCATCACCCATTCCGGAGCAGGTCTGTTCCCTGAGCGCTACCCTCATCTGTCAGCACATACATGGCTACTTGCAGCATCAACATCTGAAACCACCACCTGACAGCCAAGATTTCCCAGCCCAGCTCCTCAGAGAAGCAGGTCTAGCTCCACAGTTGCCTTTACTTAATGCAAAAAGAAAGAAAGGGTGGGAAAAAGATGATTATCAGTCAGATTTACGTGTCCTAGATTTCTATGGCAACTGTATGCAGTTCAGCAATGACACTGGTACACCCAGGCACTCTCTTGACAGCATCCACCTCAAACCAGCAGCCTGCAAACAGTGATGGAAATCTGTCCGGCCACCCTGAGAGCGAGGCACGGGAATTAGAGGGCCAGGAGAGAATCCCCCCCAAGGCGTTTTGATGCCTTTACTAGAGGGCAGTCAGGCATGAGTCACGATGTGCAGCGCACAGCACATGACAGCCAGGCAGCCGCATCCCCCCATTAGGTGAACGAGCACATGTTGTCAGAAGGTTTTCAAGTGACCTAACGAGCAGCACCGGGGAGCGCGCACCAGCTTTGGGGTGATGTGAGGGATCCAGCGAGGAAGGGAAGGTGGCGAGATGAGGTGTGGGCTTTGCCATGCTCATGCTTTCATGTAACCAAGCAGGTACCAAAATGTGCCCGACCTTCCCTGCTTCGGTCTCCGCAGCTGTGATGGGAGAGGAGCATGCGCGGGAGATCATCCATCAGCAAGAAGCCACGTCAGTGGGCATGGGTTTGTTGTAGACTGAGAAAGAGGTGAAGGACAAAAAGGGGTTGTGTTTGTGAACTATCTGGTCAGGATGTCCACCAACTGCTGGTGAAGGCTCTGTCCCCCTGAGCCAGCACAAGTCATAGCTACTCTAGCCCAGCCAAGTTTCTAGCAGTGTCACAGCAGTGAAGGTGATGGCAACAGAGTAGTTTGAGGGAAGAGGAAGGAGTGCTTCAAAGGTGCTCTGTGCAACGGGGCTTTTAGCTCCCAAAATGAGGGGTTAAGCATGGGGGAAGCTCTCCAAGAGACTACTATTCCCAGTAGCACCATGTCTCCCTGGGAAGGGGGTGCTCCCCATGTCCTCCACATCTGTCCTCAGAATGCTGGGGGTCCCAGGACAGATTCCGCTGTGTGCCATGAACTTTATGTGACAGCCCTACCACCACCAGCCAGCCCCAGTGTCATATGTGGGCTGAAAGCCCAGTTGGTAAAATATGTTTTGGGCACAGACTAAAAATAAAAGACAGCACAAGAGAGATGTTTTTGCAGGGAGGAGTTGTTGGGAAGACCAATGCAGCCCAAGGCTTTGTGCCACAAGCACTTGTAGGCAGTGGTGGGAATGCAACAAGCCCAGGAGTCAGGTAGGTCCCTGCATGTGCTGAGATGTTTGGGGGTTTGGAGAGCCTGCAGAACTGGAGGCTGACCCTGCTTTCTATGGGTTGGTAATGCTTTGAGGGGCAGGAGGGGAAAGGAAGGCACGTGAGCTTCACCACTTCCCAGGCTGGGTCCTCTGGTGCCCCGGGGACAGCAGCCTGGACTTTGGGGCAAAAATATATGGGTCTAACACTGCCCCTCCTGATGGCTGGACTAACGTTTTCCACTTAAGCCTTAGGAGATCCTTGACTTGAATGGGAACTCAACTTGTTTAATACCTCCAATAAATATTTGCCCATACCTTTCACTGAGGCTGAATATCTCTACTAGATTATGTCCCCTTCTTTCTCATTTCTCAAGTCATCCTCTTAGTCTTATTCTAAGCAAATACAGATTTTAGGCTTCTTGAGAAGTCAAATATTTAAGGAACTCTATCAGTGATGGCATTTTTCCTCCAAACTCTGACTAAAACATCATTGCTTGCTTAGAGCTCTGCTAAGGAGAGGGTGAGGGCTGCCCACCCATGGGGCCACATCAGCAAGAGCATACCTAATGCATACCCATGATGCTGCTTCTGGGGTGCTGTGTCCAGTCTTGGGCTCCCCAGTATGAGAGAGACATGGACATACTGGGAGGAGAAGGTCTGGGGGGGGGGGGGGGGGGGGTCCTAATGCTGTCTACTGGGGGACTTAATGCTGTTGTCCATTGCCTAAAGGAGATTACAGGGAAGAAAGAAGTAGGCTGTTCCCAAAGATGCACGCTGAAATAACCAGGGCAATGGTCACAAGTTGCAACAAGGGAAATTCTGTTTTGATATAAGGAAAATATTGCACTATGAGAGTCGTCAAACACTGGCACGTGTTGCCCAGAGAGGAGGTGGAATCTCCATCCCCGGAGAAACTCAGAACTGAAGAACTGAGGACCTGGTCTAGCTTTGGAGCTGGCCCTGCCTTGGGTTCCTTCCCCCTGAAATTATTCTATGACTTTGCAATTCTATTATTCACATAAAAAATTATGAGAAAGTAAAAAGAAGATTAAATATGTTGTTTCTGTTTAAATTCGGATGACAATAAAAAATAAAGCAGCAGTCGAGCACAGCTCTGAAATGATTCAGTTTGATGAGTCTGCTGCTGGGTGTGCCTGAGAATAACACAAACTGCAAAATATAGCTAAACATTGTTTTTTCTAAACCTAACACAAGATTTTTCTTTTTTTTTTTTTTCCTTATGAGTTTTCAAATTCACACAGGACCCTTCTGCACCCCCCCCAGCCACACACATATCAAACATGGGTTTTTCTTTGACAGCCGAGGGTTGGAGCTACCTGGTTTAAGGCTGATAATTCTTGCTCATTATGGCCATGGGGCCATTTTATTTGCTTCTGCCCTGGAACAGAAATAAAGCCTTTTTTTGATTTTCACACTTGATCTTGGGTATTCTCAAGAACCATAGCCTTATCACTACAAACACACGTGCAGATAAAAGGCCCGGCACCCACCCGCTGTGAGGTCTTTTTGCCGAGCAAGCCAAGGGCACCGCTCCCTGCAAAGAAGCTGTTTTATTCCCACTGCTTTGCTACAACCCCCCCTCGTGCTTTCTGCATGCCCCAGGTCTTCAGGCTGCCTTTGCAGGGTGGAAGCTCCACTCACAGTCGCCTTTATACTCCTTTTCTTTCTTGAAATCTCCCAGGGATGCAATTCAGCTTCAAGTCTCCCTCTCTCCCAAAAGCTCATTGACCCCTAATTTTTCCAGGAGGTAGTGTATCTAGATGCTGTCATCTCTTTGGAAAACCAAGGGTTCCTCAAGCAGAGCATATACCATCTCACAGGGATAAGATGCTCTCCCTCAAGGTGGGCAATACCAGCCTGCGGCTCCATCATCATTATATTCAGCAAAATCACCCAGTTGGGCATGTCTGACCCAGGTTAGACACTGGCACATCGTGGGTGTGTTTCTGTCAAACTAGCCAAGGAGGTGGCACGGGCATTGCACCAGCCGCAGCAGGACAGGCGGTCCCTGATGTCACACAGAGGCCACCCATGAGCTTTCAAAAAACAAGTTCCCACCAGTGTTTATTCTAGATAAGCTTTTTGTATCAGGGGGCTGTGGCATTTCTGGTGTGTTGGAAGAAGTCCCAGAGCTCCACTCAGCCTCCTGCCAGGCGCAAACCCAGGGAGTCCTTTCTGTCCCACTGATCAGTAGTTCTTCTAACACCAGGCGCCCCAGCAGCCACACCAAATATGTAGGCACAGGCATGGTGTGAACGCCTGCAGCGCACCACTGCCTTGTGAAGGAGGCAGGCCTGGGAGTAATCAGCTCTTTGAGGTGGCGAGGAGTCTGGGGTGACTGAACACCCGCACCATCTCCCAACAGATCCCGCAATGTGGATCCCTGCAAATATTGCAGACAACGAGATGGCATGGTGAGCTCGGCTGCTCCACACCACGGGTGCTTGGCACAAAGCCTCCGGGACAGTGATCACAGCCAAACAGCCCAGAGACCACCTGAGGTAGCAGCTGAAGCCATGGACACTGGGGTACGCTCCTCTTGGCTCCTGCAGCTCCTGCGAAAGCCTGGGCAGCTCTTGTGGTGGTTCCCCTTGGCTGGTCTGTGCTGCCAGCAGCTTTCCCCCACTTCTCCAAAGCAGTACTCAGCTTCTGTAAACTCTTGTGTGATTTTGGGCACCAAGCCTCCTGAAGGGTAACAGAGAAAGCTAAACAGGAGCCTGGAAATCTCTTCTGAGTGATGCTGGAGAGTCAAAACAGTGGGTTTAGGGCTGGAGTGTAAAAGGGGGTAACTCACAGCTGCCAGGATGAATCTCCCGTGGGTTGCCTGAAAATAATCCTGTAGGTACGACACTTCCCTGTCACAGGAAAGGAGTCACTCTCCTGTGTGTGACTGTCAACAGTGATGAGAGATTAGGAAGGAAGAGAGCTATCATGGTGACAAGCCATGTTCCTATGATGTACTGCAGCACAGATCCAGATAAGGATGCTGTCTCAACAAGGCAAAAAATAGCTTCGTGATTGTCTGGAGAGGTCAGAGGATGATCATGAATTTGGAGGGGTAGTTTTAAGAGCAATTAGAGAGGTATCTCTGCAATGCCCGTGCCCTGTTCCTGTGCCGTACAGGTGGTGCGTGCTCCCATAGCTGGTCACAGAGCATCCCCGTGGAGCTCAGGGACAGGGGCTGGTGCAGGGTGTTAGGAGGAGCATCGCCACGGTCCGTGAACGGCTGTCCCATGCCAAGCGGGGCACTCTGCAAGGGATGCTGGAGCACCAGGGACCTGCTGAGGGGACACCTACCTGAGGAACAGGTCAGACTACAGCATGTGTCGAAACGGTTGCGGCAGCTCGGGCAGAGCAGGCACCCCATGAGTCACGGTGGGGCGGGGAGCGAAGGCTTCTGCTCCTCACCCAGCAGCCCTGGCTGGGCACGGGCGGATGGGAGGCACACAGGATGCTGCCACCTCCAGCTCCGAGGCTCTGGCAGCTCCTCTGTGCTGGCATCTCGTTGCAAAGTGGTCACCTCTGAGGTGACCCCCAGGTGCTGGGCTCTTTGGACTGGTGAGGGTTTGCCTCCAACCTCTGTGCTGAGGGGGATGAACCATGAACAGGAGACCATTCCCACATGCTGCCTTTCTTTCTCTTTTGCTATTTTTACCCCTGTCAAATCAAGAACAAAGCCAGCACCAAGGGAACACAACCCACATCTCTCTGAAGTGATACACCAGGGAGAAACCCAAGAGGGATCCACGCATAGCACGGGATATATATAGAGAGAGACCCAGCCCTGGGAGGTTTCTCTAGAGGCAGCTAGCAGCCCCCAGGACAAGGTGACCATCTCTGATGGTCCTGCTCCCACCAGCCACAGCCTGGGCTGCTGGCACAGCCCCTAGCACGCCTGCTGGGGCAGGACCAGGAGAGCTGGTTTCACAAGGTACGGGATGTGACTTCGCTCCAGGCTCAAGTCCTGCCATCATCAGGCTTTCACCCAAATCCTCAGGGATGCTGTGTCCTTTGCAATCAAGAGGCAGGAGCAAGCCCTCAGCCCTGGGTCTCACCTGTGTGTTACAGAAGGGCTATTGAGCCCAGATGGCCGACTGCTCTCCAAAATCCTATTGCACAGAAAAGCCACTCAGCCCATCTGCTTGGGATGTTTGAGCATTGCCTCAGCATCTTAGGAGACTTTATTGATCATTAGGCAGGTAATGAGGAGTGAATCTGCCCACCTTTCCCCTCCCACGCGCCTGCCTTGCACACAATATGCTCAGGGAACCAACATTATATTTCCATTTTTCACCTGCTTGTCTCAGACACGTACACCGAGCAATTATGGCACACAGGAATACAGCAATAAGAAGTATATATAGCAAACCTGCCATCTACTTTTTTTAACTGCAGCGTTGTCTTTTAAGCTGGGTATTACAAGGCTTACTCACCACCTTATTTTAAAAGGTAAAGAGAGTGGAAGAACCCAAATGACTCATCTCCTCGGCCAGCAGAAAGCTGTGCCATGCTCCGCTCCTCCTTCCTCGTCTCCAGCTGCCGGCGCTGGGTCCCTTCGGGCACCACGCTGCGAAGGGTCCCCCTGCCAGGGCCATTGGACCTCAGCAAAATACCGGCGTGTAAGGAAAAATCCTCAGCGCCACCAGAGATGGGGGGCACACGAGAGGCCGTGTTTGTGTGCCACAGGCACACGTGTACAACGATCAGGGACTTGTTTCTGCAGCAAAATAGGCAATGACCTGGGTATCCAGGTCCGGTCCAGAGACCAGCTTGCCGAGCGTGTGGCTTTCACAGAATCAGTCTCTCCCCACTCAGCAAAAGTCAGAGACTGGGAAGAAGGCAAAGCCCTATCTGCAGGGCCACACCTGCCCTTGTCCCCATACCCCGAAGTGATGCGGGGCAAGGGGCTTGCTCGGGCTCACGTGGGAGCCAGCGGCAGGAACGATGCAGATGTACAGAGTCCGGTGTTGTGCTTTGCCCTAGGAAGGGTTTAAATTGAAATCCTCCTTCGCCAGCTCTCATATACAGATGAAAGGGCAGGATACCATGCGGGCTTTTTTGGATCAAAGGTGGTTTAAAAGGGAGAGAAACGTCTATTTCTGACCCCTTCCCTCCTCGCTCCGAGATGAAGAATCATGCTGGGCTGGGAAGGCGGCTTCCCCCAGAGGGAGTTTTTACCACATGACATTTGTCTGCGGGCATGGGAGGAACGAGCGATAGCATCAGCTGAGATAAGAGGAGAGGAGCCGTTATCCTGCCAGCCTGGAGGCCAGGAGAAGAGGCGGCTGAGCAATCCCTAGCTCCAAGGCCCCACAAACACCACAACTGTGGATTATTTTGGAATAAACAGCTGCGCGCCGCTCCCAGCGCTGAATTGCTTTCCAACATCCTTTCTGGAGCAGTGCCGGGGTGGCTCCGGTCCTCCACTGCAGCGGGGCTATGCTGGGGCTGCTCCATGTGCATCCATGGGCCAAACACACGCTGTAAATCTCTGGTGGAGATGAGCATGGCCCAGCCTCCACGGCACGTAGAGCGGCCTCCTCTAATAGATAAACCAGCACAGCCTCCCACAGGAAGAGTTGCTTTATCTCTGCCTCTTCCCAAACTAGCAGGAGTAAATATGACCCAAGGCAGCCATGGTTTAGCATCCTGAAAAGGCTCTGCGCTCGGATAACTGGGCTGGGAGCAGCGTTAGGGGTGGCTCCTGTGAAGCTGAGAGGGTTGCAGAAAGGAAGGTAAATTTAGGTCCACGCCAAGTACTTCCATCTGCAAGATTTATTGCTCTGCCTGGCAGTTGTGCCCACAGAGAGAAATGAGACACTATCACCGCAGAGATGACTGCCCACTTTAAGCAGAAATTGTGCCCGGCTCATCTTTTGTGGGTTGTTCTAGATTTGCCAGAGGAACTTGTCAGGAAAACAAAAAAAAAAAAAAAAAAGAAAAAAGAAAAAAAAAAAGATTTTGCTGTCAAATGCACCTGCTGAGGTAATTTTTTTCCCACCTGATTTGGCTGCACAGTCCTGGATGCAAAACCAGGTGGGATGATGGGATGAGGTCTCTGCCCGTGCCCTCAGTGGCCGCTGCTGCCGGGTCCCCCTGGCTTGGTGACCCCCTGCACCAGCAGATGCATCCTGGCACCGTGCTCTGCACTTCCAGCCTGCTCTTCTGCAGGCATGCACATCTGTGAGCATCTGTTCCTGCCTCTCTGCTCCTCTCCGGAATAATTTTTGACCTTATTAACCAATTCCAGATGAACGTGGTAGCAGGCCAAAGGGAAGCCAGGTAACCAGGTTTGTATAAATTCAATAAAAACAGATAAAGCGGGATGCCCTCTGCGCTGGGGAAAGCTGCCCGAAAAACTGGTGTCAATGGGACGTCAGGAAACCCGGGTGAGCGTGATCCCTGACCCAGGGATAATATGATGGGGAAGGCTGTGTGATAGCCCAAACATTCATGGAAAAAGCCTGGTTTTCCCCAATAAATGTGCTGAGAACTGCAAATCCCTGTGAGCGCCGTGCTCCCAGCCCGTTTCAAGACCAGGAATTAAGCCAGCTTTGCCGCAAAGCTACAAGGACACCGGGGAGCTGTCAGCCCCGCCGATGATTTAATAAACCAGTAACACCACAAGAAGGGCCGGGTCCGGGCTGGGACAGCCTGGCGGCTCTTGCAGCAGCGCAGCATCCCCCCAGCTTCGTGCTAACCCCGGACCACCGTAGCTCGCAGGCAGCCGTATGCCTGAACCGCAGCAGCAGACGGAGCATCTGCCACCGTGCTGGCTGGCTTGTTGGGGGCTGGGGGGCACGGGTCCAACGGCAGCAGTTTTATTTTCCAGTCTGGAGAGGTTTTTCTCCATTTGGAAGAGGACTATCAGCCTTTTCTGACCTTCTTCCAAGGGACAGATGTTTTTGCTCTATCGCTCATTCACTGCTAAGGCTTCAGGCAATAGCTACCACTATTTCTTTTAGGTTTTGGATTCAGTTCCGCGGCAGCGGTCCCTGGCTGAGTTAGCCTATTTAATTAGTTATTAAAATGGAAGCACTTTTTTTTTCATCACATCTCCTACCATTCTGGAACAGGTCCACTAATAGTAGACACAACTCAGACAAGCATCTATTACTCTGCCTTGAATAGACGGAATAGTTTTGGCAAGTCAATCTTTCTTTCTCCTTTGGATTTGCCAAGCATCTGACTCCCGCTCGCCTTCACTTTGGGGAGGGTATGGCTGCCAAAGGCAGAGCAGCCGGGCTGGGCACAGCCCTCCGTCACCCCGATGGCAGCATTCCCGCCCAGCACGGCAAGCGGATATAGGGCTGCTCCATCATCTCTTTAGGGTGATGGTTGGCTCTGAAAGCCTGATTGAGTGCCGGGGGTGTCTCGTGGCAGGATTTCCTGTTTATGCTGCCCTACACCTCGTTAGTCGCATCACACCTCTGCTAAACGTGCATCCTCGTGCTGCAGCTCTGCGGGAGCGGGGCGGGAGGGGGTGGTTTGGGCTGGTGAGTCAGGAAAGCGCTGGGGCGATGGCTCCGGGCCGGATGGGGAAAGAGGAGGAACCCGCGTGGGAGCAGCCGCACCATGCCATGTGGGGACAGCCCCTGGTGTGCCTCCTCCCCCTGCAAGAAACCCACCATTCCCCTTCCAGAAGCATCCCAGGTGGAGGCAGGAGCCCACCACGCATTCATGAAGGGTTTATTTTGGCACAGGGTGCCCGGAAGCCAGGCATCAGCCAGGCAGGACCGGGGAGACCGCGTCCGAGCTCCAGCTCTGCCATCAGCTCTATCATCTTGCTCTGCTTGCTAAGAATAATTTTGACTCTTGCTGTCTTACCAGAGCAATGCCAGTGGCATGGACAGACACTGAAGGGTCCCAGGTTGCTTTCCTCGGCTGCTTTTTGTCCTTTCATGCGTTTAACCCTTCCAGCGTGCTCGTCTCCCCAGAAGGAAGGTGCTGCAGGCTCTGCCCCATGTGTGCAGCCTCAGGGGGCTGCATCGCCGTGGTCCCACCACACACCACTCTGCCGTGTCCCACACCAAATTAAACAGTGACTTATGAGTTGGTTTGTTACCAAGGAACCAGCTCCTGGTGCCTGACAGAAACAAATCAGCCTTTCAGCGGGGGACACAAGTGTTGCAGATGCTCCAAGGCAGCGTGAGGGATGCCAAAACAGACAACAGGGCAAATATTTTGGTTTCTTGGCTTCGTGGCAGGCTGATAATTAGCCTGGCCTTTGTGTTGGGCTAGTGAAACATCTCTGTGCAAAGTGATCTATGCTCCCACGTCCCCCTCTCAGGATGCGCAGGTCAGTGCACTGCCCAGGCATGGCTTTAAGCCTCCCTCCTTTAAAGGAAGAGTGATGATTTCTGAGTCCTCAGAACTATCTAAAACTGTTCCCTTCCCTGGCATGAGGTGTTTCCTGGGCCCGGGCTTTTCTCCCGGCAGACAAAAAGTGGAAGGATGAGGGTATGTGCCACCCCCAACTATCCAGCGTTCCCACCACTGACATGCGTGGTGGGCGGTAGCTGAAACTTGGGATGTTAGCATTAGCTTTTCGAGGGCCCTTGGGAAATGCTGAAGGTTTGCTGCTAAAAAAGGGAAAACTATCAAAAGAGAGATTTTCTTGTCAGACACGAGTGTTCACTACCACAAAGCAAATCAGAAATGCCTCGGGGCTACACCAAGCACTCACGATCGCCCAGTTTTAAGTATTTGCTTGTGCGGTCAAGGGGAGGGATGATAACAACAGCTCTGCCTCTGCGCGCAACCTGCCACACCTACCTGGAAGCCAAATTTGCCATTTATCTGATCTTTAATAAGACTGCATCCCCGCTACATGGCTTAATTAGTGCCTCCATGAGAGTGGCAGAAGGCAGGGCATGTCACCCCACCATTGCCACAACCCATTGGAGGTGGCATGATTTCACCAGGTGACAGAGCTGTGGACTATGTTGAAGGGGTGTCAGGGCTCAATACCTGCAGAAATTAACGTTTTGGGGCTGACTGTCATGCACACCCCTGAAACTGCAAAAGCAGCTTGGGAAAAGGGGGCATTCGGCCCCTCGCTCCTTAAAATGCTTGTGGACATGGTGCTGGTGGGTTTGTACCTCTCTGGGTGCTGGGATGACCCCTGTGCCCGGCATGGAGCCAGGACGTGGCTGGGAGAGGCAACTGGTCCTGGGAGGTAGGAAGTTTTACTGGGCCCAACACCAGCCCACACCAATGCCAGCACTGCCACCACGTCCTGGGCTCAGTGCTGCCTCTGGCCTGGTTGGGGTTGAAGGTGTCTAACTCTGACACGCTTGGGTTGTGCCTCCCCTGGGGGCTGCTTTTGGCCCCCGGGTCCCCTCCTCAGGCTGTGCCAGCAAAAAGCCACCCCCGGCCCAAGCTCTGGGGCTGCAGCTGCTGTCATGGGTGGGCAGGACATGTGGGGGACACCCTAATGAACACCACCACGTTGGGGTGGTCAGGGTGAGGATCTCCACACCCAGCCCTGAGCAAGGTGCCGTTACATCTCAGATTTACTACTGCGTGTAGGGCAGGTGGTTTATCAACTGCTTTGGCAGCACCACAGGGATGGGATCTGAGCCCTGCGCCGGGTTGCACACCCTGGCATGCAGCATGTGCCCAGGCAGGGCAAGTCACGAAAACCATGGTAGGAGGAAGATGATTCTTCATCCACCACGTACTTCCAGCTGGGGCAGGACCTCTTCTCCTCCCCATCAACTGTGAGGAGGGCTGGAGCCTCACCAGTCCAGCCAAGCTGCAGCAGCACGTGCTGGAGGTGGCTTCAGGCAACTCCGTGGATGGATGGATGGATGGACAGACGGCTGTTGTGCTCTGGAGCCAACCCTGGGGTGCTCCCCACCAGGCAGCCCCGAAGCCCTGAATAACAGCCATTTCATCTGCATTGCACAGCACACAGTGCAAGGCAGTCACAGCCTGGAAAAAAAAAAAAAAAAAAAAAAAAAAGAAGAAAAAAAAGAGATGCCCATGTTTTACCATTTACCCTTTGGTTGCATTATCAGAAATGAAGAGTTTGGGTGGGGTGATGGTGGGGTCCCTGGGCAGCTTGGTGCTGCGCAGGGAGCTGCAGGCTAAGCACACCCCCACTGCTTCCAGGCCAGACAGAGCCTGGGGAGGATGCGATGCACCGAGCACCCCACTGCAAGAGCGTGCCTGGCTCCCTTGGGAAGGAACTAAAGGGATACAGTGGTGGGAAGAGAGGCAGCAGAGACCCGTGGCCATGCCGTATGGGGCACCAGGCTCTGGTCTCCCTGCTCTCTGCAACCCAAGAGCTGCCTCACAGCTCCCTGCTGAGGAGGGCCCTGCTGAATCCAGTGACCAGCCGTGGTGCTCCTGGTCCCTGCACCACACGGGTGGCCTCAGCTCAGCCACAGTGCTGATCCCTGCCATAGGGAGCTGTAAGGAATGCTGCTTAGTGGAGGTGATGCTTGGGTGTCTCTGGAGCTGGGCCCCAGCACTGCTCCTGGCCAACCTCACGTGGTGGGATGGCAGCAGCATGGCGAGCCGTGGCAGTGACAACCACTCTCTTTGCTTCAGGATCTCTGTCACTCTGCCTCTGGGCCCACCACCGCACTGTTTTGAATGGATTAGACCCATCTTCTTAAACCAGAGCCCTGTCAGGACAAAGTGAGCTCCCCTTGGTAGGCTTCACCACTGAGAAAGAGGAACCTTGTCCACCACGAGTGGTGGGCCACTGGGTCACCACAGTCCAGGCATGGCAGTGCACTTGTGGGGCCACAAAGGCTTTCCACCACAACAGCAAAAGCTATTTTTAAGCTTTTAATTTCAAGAAAGAAAGTGTGCATGGGGAGGATACCAAGTCTCCATGTTACACCCTTGCCATGGTTTTTCCTGCACGGCAGAGGGCTGCCACAGCAGGGAACCACTGCCTCGCTCTTCTGCACACCTCTGCCCTCACCTGCCTCTCCAGGGAAGGAGGAGGGTTGGGCTGCTCCTGCTGTTGGGAGCAGGTTTCAGGGGTGCTTGGTGGAGGATCGCTCACGGCTGCTCCCCGGAGAGCGGTGGCACCAGCAGCACCAGTGAGCCTTGGCTGCTTCCCCTTTTAGCCACTGCTCGGATCCGGGGCAGGAAAATCCCCCCAAATTTCATTTCTCATTTTGATCCTTTATATTGAAATGTTTAAGATGTGCCAGCGCAGAGCAATAACAAAAATAAATCAACACGCCGGGTGAACCGACCCCAGGAGGGGGCTGCTGCCGGGGGACGCGCAGGTACAGGGTACCCCCCCATGGCCGTGGGTGTGCAGCCAGCTGGGCCAGTTTGCACACTCATTGCACACTTGTGTGCCCAAGGCAGGGCTGGCAGTGACCTGGGATCGCCTCCCACCATTACCACCCCAGCGTCTCTCTGCCATGCGGCCTCACGGAATAGCCAAAGCAAAGATGGCGGGAGATAAATTTCTAAAACATTACAGCTGCCGACATGCCTGGCACAAGACATTCAGAGCTGCTTATAACACCTGAATGCATCTTTTGTACATCTCAGGCTAGGTGAGGTGGATTCCCACAGCTCCCGCACCCCAGTTAGGCGTGTTGGCATCCCTCGAACCCCGGGGTTAGAGGTCAGTCCCCCCAATACCTCTGTCATCCTAATGTGGGCTCAGTCATGAGCCATTACCGTCACGGCTGGGCTCAGTCCAGCCCCAGCGGTGTCTCAATGTTTTCAAATAAAGAACGGCTGCCGGTTTACTCATTCATCCAGAAGCTGAATTTATGGAGATACTCCACAGTCCATTGCTGTTGATGCCAGGTCAGCGCGGTGCAAGGTCACTCGGAGGGACATGCTGGCACTGGAGCAGGTGAAGATGCCCGTCCGTCACTGCCTGCAACATGCAGAGCCCCATCAGTGAGTTTATCCTGAATATTTTGTACCATGGTGGCCACAGGATTTGACTCATCGTGAGGATCCCTCACACTGGATTAAGGTATCGTTGCACTGAAGCTTTGAAGGAGGTATTTATCCCTTATTTAAGCACTGAAGTTGTTGTTAACGGTACCGCTTACTGTCAGGTCAGGGGATGACTGCACCCAGCCTCCCTCCCTCAGGGACATCAATGTTGCCAAAAAGGTGTTGCACTAATATCAAAAACTGCTCCCTGCATAAGCTGAGAATCAATAATGCTTGGAGAAAGGAAGGAGAGGGGATTTTTCTCCTAAGAAAAAGGGGTGGGTTTGTTTCTAGGGGCAGCATGAAGCTCCAAGCAGCCTTTCATCTGTGACTGCAGAGGCAGGTACGCAGAAGAGGTTGGCCTGACCACCAGAAGATGGTCAGAGGGAGCACCCCGAGCGACAGGGCTCCTTGGGTCTCATCCAAGGGTAGGCAGATATCAACAGGATTTTCTTTACATTCTACTCACCCGTCCCCACTATGAAGTAATTTCACATTTATTTTATATATTTATACCCACACAGTGCCCGTCTCCACCCAGGCTCATACCAGGGTCCCCATCCAGGCATCCACTAACAGTGTGGCCTAAGGCTCTGTTAGACAAGGTCTGCTGCCCTTCAGCAGGAGTTTACCCATTACCTTTCGAAAACCTACATCCCAATGACCCATCTGTGGCTTTTATACCGCCACAAGAAAGTGCAGAAGGACTCCTGTCACCAGGCTGGAAGCTGTCATTACACAGCGGATAACTCTCCTGCTAAACTGCTGTTTTGCTGAGGTGCGCCATGAAATCACTGCCATAGAAGAGCTGGAGATGGGGAAGATGCCGCAGTGTTTCTCTTTGCTTTGGGAGGACTGATGAAGGTCAGCATCGTTGCTGTGACAGTGAGGGTCACCTGTAGTCTTTCCCCCATAGCAGCCATGCTTTTGAAGAACATTTTGAAGGGTTGGGTCTCCTTATAATTGGGGCTTGTTTGCAGTTTTTGCAGTTTAAGACCTGAGGGAAAGCCGGATTTAGATGGTGCTGTGCAAACAGAAAATAAAAAGTAATCAAAGTACTCAGAAAAACTGATAAGTCAGCACTTTAAACCACTAGTTTCATCCCTCAGAACATGTTTCTACCAGCAAGGCATACGATACAACAAACAGCTGGTCTAAGGTACACAAACGCAATATATTATTGCTCTTGCTTTGCTGTACTTCAGTGACATCCAAGTAAAGTTTCTTGTGCAGCCTTCACTTAACCCGTGCGTTAGGAAAATTAATTACATGGTCACATGCTGGAGATCAGCTGGGACCCTCGCTCCCATCCGTGACAGCAGAGACCACGCTCAGGGAATGCGTCAGGGCTGTGCACAAGAAAGGCTCCTGTCTGCGGGATCCCTGCCTGCGGGATGCAGTTGGGAAGGAAAGAAGGGGATTGAAAGAGGAAGAGGGACTTGTTAAAGTGACGGGTTAAAGGAGTTGATGGCCCTGCCAAAGAACAGGGCTCTGCCCCTGCTGAAGTTTCTAAGTGATGCCACCAGCCCGTCAACCCAAAGGTGACTTGACCTCCCCGTTTCCCAGACACCCAGTGAGTAGCGAGGGGGACACATGATTTTGAGGAGGGCTAGGCGTGTGCGGCTGCACTAAAACACACTCTGCACACCAAAAAAGTCATGTCCTTTGCATCCCAGGTAAGACGGGCAGACTGACCCCAGGTCCCCCGCTGCAAAACCGAGAGGGGAGGCTTGCCCGCGCCTGCAAGGGGACAGAGGAGACAGCGTCATTAGTGGCTGCAGATTGCTCCCATGATGACAGCATTGCAGAAGCACTTGGGAGGAAATTAATCATTATAAAGCCTGTGCAGGGGTTACCTGGGTGCACACAACTAAGTTACGTACTGGATGTGGTTGGTAAAGGCAGAAATGGGGGTAAGTGAAGGAGGTGACCTATGGCTGGTGCAAGGACTGGAGCTGAGACCTGGGGTGACCATCACCACTGGCCGTGTTCGGCAGTGCTTTCCGGAAGCTTGTTTTTCCTCTCCTGCTTCCTTCCTCCTCCCAAAAACCCTCACCCCAGCCCTGCGAACAAACTGGTGCGTCACAGTGCAATTACAGACTGTCAACCCATGTCAACCTGAGGTGGGTGGGAATTAAGGCTCCACTGACATCTAGCATTTTTCTCATTTTTGACAGTCTGACTAGTTTCAGACTAATTTGATGTCTTCTTGTGTTCTGTCGTTTGGGTTTGGGTTTTATCATTATTACTATAATTACATTTATGCATGTTTCTGTTTGATTAAACATCAAATAGTAAATACCCACATGCAGTAGTCACAGCAAGAAGAAATCCAGGAATTTGCTCTCCTGTCTCTAGCTGGCCCTGGAGCAAACAGCACCCAGCTCAGGACCTTCACCTTAGAGGAACGCATGAAATCTGGAAATGAAAATCAGGGAATTGCCTCTGGGCAAAGCCAGCAAAAACAGTTTGCTCCCTGGCTCTCCTGTCCTTTGGGTCCCTACAGCAATCAGGCATCTTCCTCTCTTTACTCACCTGCTGTTGTTGCTTAACAGTTGTGTTAACACGTGAGGCATGAATATTGTCTGGAATATTTATTTATACAACCTCTTAGGCATTTTTGAATGCTTTAAATCATCTCCAGATGCAGTAAGTTATGTGAACATCACCATCAGCAATGTTCACTAAAGCACCTACAGCATCACTTGACCATGGCCAAGATTTCTCTTTTGGGGCAAGTTATAATTCTTCATCCTGGGTAACGGATCCAGCACATTTCAGACGGCGGCACCTCAATTTGGGAAGTTATTTATACCTGTTGGCTGTGCTGCAACAACTCACTGTGGTCACCATCTCCAGATCAATTTAAATGGAAATATTTTCTGGCGCAAGCAGCAAGGCGAGGGCACACATGTAGATTAGTGCCACCAGGTTTAAGCTGGTGGTGATGGCACTACTTGTGGTGGTGAGCGCTCACATCTGGGTTATCAAGCGTCAGCGGGGAGAGGAGGAGGAAGGGCACAAGGGTGGAAATGCCAAAGCCCCCTCCATGCTGCAAGCGGGTGGTTCGAAAGTCCCTGGTCCCGGGGAGCATGCCAACCCACCCCTGCAGTCACCCATATGCCAGTGAGCGTCGCAAGCTGAGCCACATGGGCCAGGGGAGCAGGGGTAACGAGGGAAACCACAATGGAAGGAAGTAATTAAAGACAGAGGAGGCATCTCATCATGATTGCTGGTGGGCGAGGAGGTCGTTCTGCAGAGCAATGAGTGTGGGAGATGTTGCACACCCATGAACTGTCCCAGCCTGGGGACCTGGGGCCCTTAGCACTGCTTCATTTTTTTGGTTGGTTCACGTTTCTTCAAACCATTGGGGTGGCAGAACCAGATCTGAAGACCTCGGCTCACCTCTTTAGGCACCCACAAGTGGGGTCTCCCACGCAGGGCACCCTAGACCAGGGCAGGGGGTGGCTGTCACCATCAGGAGCCACCACAAGAAAAGGAAGGTTTGGGGGGACGTGGCTTCTCGTGAAAGGATGGGGCAGGTCTGAGGTCTGACTGATGAGGGCAAACTGGCTTTGCCAGGCAGGGACAGCTCCGGTTTGGCACAATTTCAGCTCTTCCAGAACCACCCTCTGGAAGAGAGATGTCTTGATCTGCTCCATGACCAGAGAGGTGACTTCCCTGCTCCCCTAGAGCAGAGGCTTCCCAAGGGGAGGGTCTCCAGACCTGGGCACCCATGGGAGCTATTTTGGTCAGTTAAACAGGGGCTGCGGTACACTCTCATCCTGGGTGTGGATTTTTTCCCTGGTCACTGTGGCAGTGCATCCTGTGGCTGTTATGTCCCCCAGGACCGTCAGGCATTTCCTCAGGGTTTCACCCAGCCAAGCACTTAACACACATGCTAAATCTGAAGCACATCAACAGGCTTACTCAAACCCTGAAGGGCCTGGATCAGGGCCTGTTTGCATACGACAAGCGCAGCCTTCTTCCGCGACTGTCATAGGAAGGGCACCAATTTGCATCACTTATTTGAGCATCAATTTGTAGCATAGCAGGAAGAGCCAAAGAGAGGCACCTCACGTCAGCTGCTCCAAGGAGGACTTTGAACCAAAAACGTGCCCGTTTTGGATGGATGCGATGGCTCAGGGGAGCTGTGAAGCTGCTTCGCTCCGTGTTGCAGTGTGCGGCCGCCGCTTGCAGGGCTTGGAGAAGACCACTTGTGACCATCCCTGCACACGCGCAGGCAGCAAATGTAGGAACTCGCCTGCGAGAAAATATGTAGAGACATTAAACCCAGGAGCTTTTCATCACCCCGGTCGGACCAGTCGCAGCCTGACTAACAGGAGGCCAAGCCTATATTTACTGCAATTTATATAAATCAAGAGAGATCCCATGAAAGACAACCAACCAACCTAATTGCTCTAGGGACGAATTCCTTCTGACACATACATCTGATAACATCAATTACCTCCCAAACACACTGATTCAAATGCTGTGGGTGTTTGAGAGGTGATAAACATTATGGGAGGAGGCTGGGGCTGAGGCTGAAAACACACTGACAAAGGCATGGGTCTGTAAGGGACAACATCCATCAGAGACCATACACTCACGGGCAACAGAGAGCCCAGGATGGCCCGTTCACATCTACCAGCACACCACAGGCCAAAAAAAGCTTCCAGTATCTTATAACAAACTTCAGACCTCTAGTAAAAAACAAATCCGAAGTTGGATTGTGCTAAAGTCAGGCACTGAAACGCGTTACCCAGGGCAGTGGTGGAGTCTCTATCCCTGGAAGTATTTAAGGGTCGTGTAGACATAGCGCTCAGGGACATGGTTTAGTGGTGGGTTTGTCAGTGTTAGGTTAATGATTGGACTAGATGATTTCACAGGTCTTTTCCAATCTAGGAGATTCTGTGGTTCTGTAAAGCACACTGCCATGTCAAAACCTCCTGCAATAGCAGGGAATACGTTGAATAAAAATGCCTAAACCGCATGGAGCCCTCCCCTTGACAGCCCTCTTCAACAAATCCATCCCGCTCTCTGGCCAGGTGCTCGGCACTCAGGTGATGGCCAGCTCCCTTCAATTAGTAGGTCAGCAGGAGGCCACGCAGTGCCGGAGGAGAAGTGGATGACACTACACCCATTACTATTCATTGCCGTTTGCAGAGCAAACCTCCCTGCTGCTCCGCCACCAGACTGGCTCCTCTGCACCCACATGTGCCCCCCAGGAGTGGTGGCTACCTGGGGGGAGCTCTGCAAACTTCAGGAGAACCACGTCCAGGTGAGCTAAACCAACTAGAGCAGCACATCTTGGCACCCGATGGTCTCAGGACACTTTCTGCTCTTGCCGCTCAAGCCCGTATTGCTGGTGTTGCTTAGTGGGATGGAGGTCTCGTGGCTGTGCAACGCAAGCATCTCTCCATCTAATGGCAGCCACTTCAACCTCCTCCCTGTGCCAGGGAGACCATCTCCATCCCCACGGGCATGGGGTGGCTTGTCCCCAGCCCGTGGGGAGTGTCCTAGCCTCTTGTATCTGGCCTGGGCTTGAGGCCCCGCACTGTGCCCCCACAGCCATTAGGTGCAATTGTTCTTTTTCTGTGGTTTTCCAGTTCATAGGGTCTGAAATAATAAGAGGGCCAAGTCATGGCCTGCCAGAGTGGTGCCTTCTCACAGCAATGGGTGCCAAGGGTTTGTTTTGCGTGCCTTGGGGTGCAGCAAAAGGGCTTTGGGGCATCTGAGGGCAGAAGGGCTGTAGGAATACAGCACTGGAGGACCATCAGGCTTGACATGGCATAGCTAAGCGTGGGCTGTTTGGAGCAGGCTTAGGAGGCAAAATTCCCGTCGGCTGGGTGAAACTGGAGCACTGGGATGTTAGCCTTCATTTAGGGTTGAATTTTAGGGCTCAGAGCAACTTCCAGTCTCTGAGGGCCTTTGCAGCAGCTGTCTGATCCCAGTGAACGTCTCACTCCTGGGAGGAAAAAGGAGGTGTGAAAGGGGAGGAAGAGAAGCTGGGCAGGAGTTCAGACAAGTTAATCACAAAGTAAGAAAGAACGAGGCAGGACAAAAGTGAAAAGTAAATAAAAGTTGCTGGAAAGCAGTAAATGCAGGAATCTTAAGGGGATCTTGCGAATCTTGGAAAGAAAGAGGACAGAGTTGCTCTTCTAGCAGAAAGGAAGCCGGAGACCTACAAAAGCCCTTCCGTGTCTGTGAGAAGTTGATGCCAAAGTGAATGCATCACCGCCCCTACTCCTACACTCGGGAACGCTGCAGAAAACTGCCTCACCGTGAGGAAAAGCTGTAACTGAGGATGGACAGGCTTGAGCTGGGAAGGACTTGCGGTGTCCAGTTTTTCCTAGGAGCTGAAGATCCTGCGTCCGGCCGCAGGTGAAACACGGGAAGAGAGGGAAAGGCATGCGGAGCTAATTGGTCCTGATTCAAAAGAACTAAAAATAAATCCTGGGGGAAGACCTCGGCAAGTGGCACATCTCCAGGGGATGCTGACTCAGGCAGAAGCTGCATGATGCAGACAGACAGGGAGGCACAACCGTCCTGCGCAGAAATCTCATTACAGCTACTTAGCTATTCCTGCTAACTTGCCTCCTATTTACTGCCCCGAGGGCTTAAGCAGAGAGCATTAAAAATGAAATTAAGAAAGTAGAAATGTAGGCTGAATGTCTGAAAAAATGTCCCTGACACAGCAGGATGAGCCAAGCGTGCCCGCAGAGATCTTTGCCGGCACCATCGGTCGGCTGAGACGGAGCAGGAGCAGGCACAGTCCTGCAGCAGCGACTCCTCCAACCCCAACCCAAACGGAGGGATGATTCCCTCCCTGCCAGCACCTCCGGGCTCCTAGTCCCCAGCAGATGGGGGGGCAGGGTCCTCCCCGAGCATCCTGTGGGCAGGGATGCTCCCACAAGCTGGATTTCCCCCCAAGGCTGGACCAGTTCACCACTTGCCGCTCGCTAAAGGTGGGGAGCACCCGACACATCTTGGGGCTCGGGGTGGGGTTTCCATGGGAAGGGGGGAACATCTCTCTGCCCTGCATCCCACTGCCTGGCAGAGGATGTGCGACGGCTCACAAGTCCCTGAGCAAAGGGGTGAGCCTGGAGCACTTTTATGTACTGCTGTAGCCCTTCAGCTGCTCCCACAACCCCCAAAAGCATAGGAATGGCCGTGTTGTAGCAGTGAAACTTGAGCGTGTGCTTGCCCAGCCGACACTTTACCATCTCTCACCCAACTCTTCTCCTGACCCTCTTCAAAACCAAACTATGAAAATGAAAAAAACCACTGGTGACCAAACCCTGCTGATGGACAGCAAAGCCCTCCTGTCCCCACTGCCGTTGTCTCCGGCAGCGATAACTGCACCGAGTGCAAGAAACCCTCGGCGCTGGCGCCCAGGCTGGCAGTGCAATTAGAGGCTGTCATGTGCTATCTGTCCTGTAATTTGCTACATTGGCACAGACATCTGTGTTGGTAATTATGCACATAGTGGGATCCCCAGCATTACACATAGCCGCTAGCACGAGCAAAGAGCCAAAAGAGCGAGGCTGTGCAAGAGCACAGCTGAGTGAGAAATTTGGCACGTGTGGAAAACTTTGCACAATGTGTATCGGTGCCTCCCTATGGAGGGCTGGTGGGAAATGCCTATAAATATCCACTTCTATAAACAAGAGTTGGATAACAAATGCATTAGTAATAGCATCTTTGTTCAGTTTTCCATCACTTCTGCTGTTGCAGTGTTGCCGTCCAGGCAGAAATGGTGTCAGAGAGTTATGGTTATCTCTGGGATGGGAAACGCAGATAGGACGAGGATTCTTTTCTGAAATCCACACTAACAAAGCAGCAGCCGCTGCCAGGTTTAGGTGGATATATAGTCCTGTGCAGCGTTAATTTCTGCATATCTCTAGGCCAGAGAAGGCTGAGTGTCTGCGAGGTCTGAAAAGGGGAGTAAATCTCCAGCTCTCACGCAGACAGCCCTGTGTTCAAGCTTTTAGGCAGATGCTCAGCTTCAGTCACGGGCTCAGGTTCCAGCAGCAGTAAAAACACAGGACCTGTGATTCACGACCATGGCAAGACCCCGTGCAGGTTGCCACCGGCCACCAGCCCCAGAGGCTATCAGGAGTTGATGGAGGTTCACCAGGCAGAAGATGGCAGTAATTTTTTCTTTTCAAAAGGATTTTGTTCTGAAGACCGGTTTTCAGCAGTGAAGGATGTTGATACATGTTTCTTCTTCTGGCCTTGGGGGCCAGGTCTCCCCTGCCAGGGGCCTCCTGTAGCTGCTACCTCTAACACACAATAAGGGCAAAATGGTTGCAAAGCGCCGGGGCCATGGAGATCCTGGTGCTGCAACACGTCACAAAATTGCCAGACTGGGACACCCTGGCCTCAAAGTCCAGGAGCTGTGGGGGGAGACGTTATTCTCTTCCAGGCTCTGTGCTCATTTGCTGTCTGATCTCAGGCAAAACAACAATCCCATCTATGTCTCTTTGCCATTGTTGACCCAGAGTAATACTTAAATTCTCCAGAAAAAAAGACCATCCCTTAACAGCATCCCGCTAACACAATATAGTACAGTGATTTACAAAAGGGCGAGAACCTCATTTTTATCTCCTGCTTGAATTGTTAAAATAATTAATTACTTCTGGGCACTTTTAATTAAAACACTGCTGTATTGCTAGTTACGTCTAAAACACTTAATATTGAATCACTCCATCTACAATTTCCTGAAAGCAGCAACCACTGCCGCCTTTCATATTCCAATCCCAAACTGTCCTGGAAGTGGTATTTTTATTTGTACACTTCAATAGCCATGGGTAATTGTGCAGCTCAAATCAACATAACGCTTTTTCCATTCCCCAAAATGAGAGCAAGGTATTTGTGAGAATTGCAGCTGTCCAACCAAATTATCATCAATCCCATTAAATTAGAAAGCATGAGGGGGCGGTTCAGTTTTAAGTCATCATTTTTGTTCCAAGTTGAGCAAGATAAACAAAGTTTCTACTCTTCCCTGTTAGCACCCCCAGACTGCGCCCCCAGTTCCCTCCATTCCTGCTGCTGCTGCTCTGCAGGTACCCCCAAGGTTTGGGGACTTTCCTTTGAGGATGACAAGAGTTTGGAGGAGAGCCGTTGCGTTGCCCACCCGGTGGGACAGGCTGGGGCACTTGGGAAGCTTCAGCGGGAGCTGAGCCTGCTGGGGACCGCAATGGAGAGAAAACAGAAGGAAACTGAAGCTCAGCAGAAGCAAGCTGTGTGCGCAGAGATGCCACCGCATGCCATTGTGGACTTGTGTCATGGTTTTAGCTGGAATAGAGTTGACTTTGTTGTTAGCAGCTAGCATAGTGCTAGGTTTTGGATTTGGGATGAGAATGGTGTTGGTAAATCACTGATGGCTTTGGTTGTTGCTGAGCAATCAAAGCCTTTTCTGCTTCTCACACCATCCCACCAGCAAGTGGGCTGGGAGAGCACAAGAAGTCGGGAGGGGACACAGCCGGGACAGCTGACTCCAAATGACCATAGGGATATTCCATGCCATATGATGTCATGCTCAGCAATATAAAGCTGGGGGAAGATGAAGGAAGGGGGGGGAAGGTTTGGAGTTAAGGCATTTGTCTTCTCAAGTACCCGCTACATGTGATGGAGCCCTGCTTTCCTGGAGGTGGCTGAACAACTGACTGCCCATGGGAAGTAGTGAATGAATTCCTTGTCTTGCTTTGCTTGCATGTGTGGCTTCTGCTTTATCTATTAAACTGTCTTTATCTCAAGCCAGGAGTTTTTTTCTCACTTTTACTCTTCTGATTCTCTCCCCCATCCCAACTGGGGGGAGTGAGCAAGCGGCTGCATGGTTCTAGTTGCTGGCTGGAGTTAAACCGTGACAGCCTGAGATCTCCATGGGATGCTGTGGTTGAACACCTCACCCAGACATCCCTGAGCTCCCTGGCTCAGTGGTGCTCCTGCCCCTTTGCTCCTCCGCAGCCTGCAGGCACCGATGGCAGGTGCTACCTTTTTCTGAGCCTGGCCCTTCCTAGTTTGATTCATCATTTTATGATACGTGAAAACCACATTTCCAGAGCTCTCCCTGCATAGCCATCACCTGGCACTGTGCACAGTTGGAGATCATACCCACCTGGGCATTAAAAAGCCAGATATTTTTTCACCTGGTATCTCATTCCAGCCTCTCTCTGACATTTGTACAGAAAGAGGCTTTACAGAAAATCTGGGGTAACACTGCATCCTTGTGTCAGGTGAAGCTAAATGGCGATGTAACTTCAAAACTTAGCTTATAGTCACAGCTGGCCTCTCTGTTCCCCATCTGTGTTCACACCTTGGCACGGATGGATGGATAGAGAATCTCTCACAGCATCTTTTGAGAAATCCCTTCAGAAGACTTAGTGGTCTTCAGGAATCTGGGAAGAAACAGATGGAGCTAGGATTTTGTCCTGCTGCTTCTTGGTCATAGGGAATAAATAAACCCAAGTTCCGGCAAGCCACTGCCACCACCCAAGCAATGTACGTGAGCTATCAGGACCAGCTCTGCCAACTTAGCCAGCTGTTTAGAATGCAGACCACAGGAGTCACCAGCATTGTCATCCGTGTGGTGGCACCAGGGCTGGATGCCGTGGTGACCACACGCCCGTAGCTGATGTTGTTCTGCTGCACTGAGCCTCCAGACCCCAAAATGCTAACAGTGATGCAGGGTAAGTGTAAGGGAATTCATCCCCTCTGCTTTCTCTGGTGTTCAGCTGCAATGTAACACTGACTGCTGAACACACCAGCATGACACCACCAATTCTCTTCTGCGACAAAAGAGGAGATTTGCTTTAAAAACTAGTACTTAAATGCGATTTTTAAATTCTATTCAAGGGACTTTGGATTTATATCCCGCTAAATCACCTCTCCATCAGGTCTCCTCTGCTGAGAGCAGAAATGGCTGTGGATGACATAGGAACATCAGAAAACCCAGAAGCATAAGTAGCATCCAGGGACACTGAAGCATCACAGAAGCGGCACTGAGCACCTCTGTCTTCTCACCCTCTCCAGGCAATGCAAGTGCCCCAGTGCTTAAAGCTCTGATTTTGGTTTTTTTTGTTCGTCGTACAGTGGCTGAGCCTGAGGAGGTTGCCCTGACTGAGCCTGGGGAAGTTGCCAGCCAGCAGAAATAGCATTTCTGAACACTTCTGCCAGCAGATGTGGCATCACAGGCAAGCCTGACCCCTTCCCAAAGCGCCCTGTTCGCTGCAGAGCAGCGTCTCCATGCTGGCCCTTTATTTTTTAACTAATAGCCAAGCGGGCAGTTGTATGGAAGGGAGACGGTAGAGGGCAGCTCCACCCTGCTTAACGCAGGAAATATTGGCTGCCAGAAGCGGCTGGTTACACGCCGCATGCAAAGGTGAGTTTTGCACACCGGGATCACGAAAGGAACAGGGCAGATGGTGGCGGACACCGTCGTCTGCCCTCGCTGCCCATCCTCAGTGCGGTGGGGAGCCCGCCTGCCCTCTCTGCAGGGTAGCTTGTGGTCTGAGGGACAAAAATGGTGGGGTCCATCGCCTCTTCTGGAGCTGCTGGAGACTTGCGGCATGGTCCAGTTACCCAAAGGGGACTCGATTCATCCCTCAGGATGCTCCCACTGAAGCTGCTGCAGAGAAGGATGGGGCAGGCAGACATCACCCCCCATGCCTGCGTGGGGGCCCTGGACCCGAGGGTGGGCAACAGGGATGCCGGCCTCATCCTGGCCCTGGTGGGGGTGAGTCGAAACCTTCCTGGATAAAGTCCATGCAGCCCATGCTAAAAATCAGGTGAACACCTTTCCCCTTCCCTCGTGTGGTGTGTCCAACCCTTTGGGCAGGGGAGGCTGCCCTGTGCCCCCCCCCCCCAACCAAACACCCACTGCCACGTTGAAGTGAAGCAGTGAGCTGGGGCAGGATCGCCTCCTGCATCACGGAGCCGCGAGAAAGGGCGCGACCTTGTTAGAGATGTATTTTCTGCAAATTGTTCTTCAGTAAATAGATGAGAGGAGCACTGGCTCTTACAGGAACATCGGTGAAGAGGGTCAGCAGCAGAAATTTTAGCCCAGAAATGCTTTATAGCCTTTCTTTCCCAATACCTGGGACCCAGACAATTCGTTAGGTGATCAGCAACCATGTGTGGCAAACAAACTCGAACTGGAATCTCCCGCTGGCTTCAGCAATAATTTTGTTATCTTCCCAAAGGCAAAGGCGGGCGCATACTACCGGGGTCTGTCTTCTGCCACAGGTGTTTTCTTTTTCTTGTATCCTCAGGTCCATTTCAGAATTTAAATCCTGGCTTTCCCCATGCTTTATCTGCATGTGCGACACTTATCTGGAGGGTTTGACTCTAGAAGCAATCAGACAGCAAATAGTGACCACAACCATTGTGTTTCCATCTGCAATGTACAGCCTGACTCCCCCAGCACTGGCGAAGGCTGGCGGAGAGAGCCCACACTTCCACTCTGAAAAGTCAGCAGGGAAGAGGTCCCTTGAAGCATGAATAAACTGAGAAAAATAATTAATCATGACTATTAATTTAGCAACCTCTGTTGCTATTTTGCACCCCCAGGATAGAAAAATACCTGCAGTTCATTGCATTGGTTCTCCACGGTGTTCATGAGAGAACATGGGGGAAGGAGGCACTGCTTGTCCCAAAAGTGTTGTGCACACCAGTGGGACCAGAGGCACATCTCACACACGCTCCTGGTCCGGGCTGTGGCAGGGCAGCATGGCCATGGGCAAGCCTGGGTGCAGCACAGCACGAGGAGCTTGCTCAGATGCAACACCGTTGGATCACCTCTGGTGATACAGGCACCTGTCAGATGCAAGACGGCTTTTCCTAACAGAGACCAGCATGGTGCTTAAAATCCAGGACATGTATTTCTGCAGCAATACACATCTGACGACATTTGGGAAATGCTGAAAACTGAGGACATTCATTTTGCAGTTGCAGGAGATCTCTGCATACCTCCAGTGCACGGTGTTGCCCAGGCTGCCGGTGGGGACCGCTGGCCTTCTGCACCCTGCTGCTGTCTGCCCAGCGCTGACAGCTCACAGAAAAACGTGGAGGCTTCTGCTTCAGGAGGAGTAAGCATCAGATTGCATTCGTTAGCATAAGTTAATGATGGACTCCTAGCTGGTTGACAGCAAGATGGGACGAGGGTGCTGCAGCAGCACGGCTGTGGGCAGCCCTTCATGGTGACGGTGCAGCTGGGTATGGGCAATGACAGCCCAGTGTCCTCCTGGGACACCCCAGTCTCTGGTAAACTCAAGGCAGCATATCTCAGAGTCACAGAAGGATTGAGGTGGGAAGGGACCTCTGGAGGCCATCTGCTCCAATTCCCCTGCTCAAGCATGGCCGCCTACAGCTTGTTGCCAGGACTGTGTCCAGTTTGTGGGTATCTCCAAGGATGCAGACTCTGCAATCTCTCAGGACAATCTATCCCAGTTCTTGGCCACCCTCACAGTGCAAAAGTGTTTCCTGATGTTCAGATGGAGCCTCCTGTTTGCATTCGTGCCTATCACCTCCTGTTCTGGGACAAGGATCTCTGGGGATGGTAACATGGGCTGGCTTCTGCTGAGCAGTGCTGTCAGGATGTCTCACACATGGTATCGCACACATTGTAGTTACTCAGAAAGCAAACCAGAAAGGGAAGCAGGAGCCCTCCTTGGCACATGGGCTCACTGAAGATGCCCTTTCCCCGTAGCTGGTGAGAGGACATGTCCCATCCCTAAGGGGCTCTGTGCCTGTCTCCATTTCCCATGGTCATGGCCCCAAGTCCACTGACAGAGGTTTGTGCAGCTCGGGTTTACCCAAGGGGACACACTCAACCCAGGTCACCCCCCGGTTGGTGTGCCTGAGCCCGGGGATCTGCTCATGGATGCTGCGAGGCAGGCGCTACCCAACTGGGGTGACTGCTGTGGGGCAGCTGGGGAAACCAGATATCCCAACCATCGGCATATTTTTGGAGAAGGATCAAAAACCATCACCAGGCACTTACCGAACAAGCTCCAGGGGTATGCAGAGGTTGGCTGAAATGTTATAATCCCATCCCTGAGGTTGGGGGAGCTCTGAAGCCTCAGGAGCTCCTTACACATCCTTGAACCCAAAACAAAGTCCCCACTGATGCTCCCCTGGCTACCGCGCACCCACCAACCGCTTCGCCTGAGCACCACCCGCTGCTGCCATCTGACACACAATTTTATTTCACTGTCCTTGAGGTTTTCTGTTTATGCAGTTGCCATAAGGCCCCGAGTCAGTGACCTTTGCGGTTTTAGAGGGACTCTACTCCTGAAGAACCAAGCTGCTTCTGCATGGATGTCACATCCCACAGGCTGAGCAAAGAGCGAATCTCCATGAGTCATTAAGCTCCTCTCCCCCGAGAAGCAGCTCACTCTCAGTTACATGCCGGAGGTGCATGCTTCTCCAACAGAAGGTGGGAAAAGGAAGTTTTTAGCTCTCAAGTGTAAAACAAACGCTCAATAAATAGAATCGTCTTTTCAGCCACGAAAAAGTGGCGTTCGAGTCACCAGCGCCTGGGGGCTATTTACTTGGCTAACGCAACTGGTGATGGCGTGTGGAACATAGCAGCTCCCGAGCTTTGTTATGTGTGCTGCAGGTTTTTTGCTTGAGCAATTCTGCTGCCTGTCTGGTTTGCTTTTAAATAGCCCAAGTAGCCCAAGCCCAGCCCAGCCCAGCCCAGGCACTCCGAGAAGAAAATCTGCCGGGGAGGTTAGAGCAGAGTGATGGGTAAAGTTTGTTGGCACTGTCCTTTGCCCCTCGCAGTCTCTCTCTTTTCCCTGACTAATTTGCCACGAATTAATTAACATGCTTGAAGCCTCAGCCCCTGCCAGTGCCCATCCCCTGCCACCCTCTGAACCAGCGTGGCCACTGGGGAGGCAGCAGTCGGTAGTGCTTTCCAAGAAAAAAATTACATGTGGAATGAATGTCCCAGGTGATGCTTTGGATCCAGGCACCGCTTGCCTGACGGCATGGGCTGACTCAGCTGCCTTCAAGGTTATTGGCAGGCTGATGTGCTTCACCGGATGATGAGTGGTTTGCTCAGATGGCCGGTTCCCCATCACGTAATGATGACAGCCTGCTGGAGCCTGATTCTGCACGGTTTGAGGGAAAGTAGAGGTTCTTACCTAGCACACAGCTCCTTCCAGCAGCTCCTCTCAGCGTCGTGGTGCCAGGGTAAATCCAGCAACCAGCTCTCCCCCTTTGCACCTCTTCTGCAAACACACATTAGCACTCATCACGGTTTTTACAAAAACAAGTAAAAATGCAACTACGCTGGACAGAAATTTGGAATATTCCTTCAAATACCCTGTCAGACAGATACTCGTTAGCTACGTCCTTGTTAGCATCGTGAGCGTGGCAGGCAGCGTTCCCTGGGGCTAGACCTCAGTGCCCCACCACGGCTCATCCATGCTGACCATGATGCTTCCAAACCCTTCCTGGGGATGCTCTGGGAGTTAGCAATGGAAAAGAACCTTTCCCAGTAGGTAGCTTGAGTGCAGCCACCCTGTTTTGGGGGACTGAGAGCTCAATCACAGTGGTGTGGGCCACCCCGATCTAGCCGCTGCAGAGTCAGAGAACAGCCCAGGGCACCCTCCAGTCACTGATGCAGATATAACCACCATGTCCTATATCCTGAAGACCCTCAAAACAAGCATATGTGAGGTCCAGCATGTCATATTGCACCGTCATCTGTGTCAGGGTTGTGGTTCTTCATCTGGACCATTCCTTAGGCAGCAGCCACAACACGGCAAGCATCCTATGAGCAGCTAGCCATGGGTTTCAGCTTTGTGCCCCAACACTTCCCCTTGGTGGGTTGATGTCAGCTCCCTGCCTAGAGAAGCAGAGACGTGTTTGGGTGGCATTTGCCCACAGGTCACCCTCCCGTCCCCTTCTGGGGAGCTCCCCACTTGCTTTCAGGTCCCTGTAGGGCCTCTGACCCGAGACAGTGAGGCGTCCACAACCCTTCCCACATGACCATACTGGCTGAGGAGCTTTGGGGCAAATGCCATGGGAGGGTCTTGGCATGGACAACTTGGACTTGATCATTTTGCTTGTAATTGTGGTGTGTTTGTGTAGCTGTTTGGTACGCACCCCTCTCCACCACTGAGCATGGCCAATGGGTCACACCTTCTTCTTCATCCCCTTCGCTCCATGCTATGATAGCCTGTCTAGTTTGAAACCTCATTAGCTTAATTTAAGAGGTTATTTTACGAGGAAGACTGACCCATGCCAAAGCTAACACAGGAAAAGAACTGTCATCTGTTTCCTCTTTATGAAGTGTTATTGCTATGCCGAAAACACGCCCCAGACCCCTAATGTTTGATCCAAGACAAAGACACCGTCCAGCAACAATAAAACCACTTACAGTTATGCTTGTAGCCCAGTCCAGCCAGAAGACAGTGTCTCCCAAGCATCTAATGTTTGGGAGACCCTCTCTTGGGATGACACTTCTTGGGAGACACTGTCTTGGGAGATCCTATGTATGTGAATAATTTGTCATGCAAAAATGAACTTTCTGGAGGAGACCATTTCATGGTGCCAGCATCATTACTCAGTAAACTGCATGTGCATCCAGTTTCTTCACAGAAAACCAGACTGAAATAATCACCTCCAAAGAAACCGTTCCAGATCAGCTTGCTGAATAGGTAGAGTAAAACCGATTTTAGTCCAAAACTTATTTATTCAGAATTAAATCCTTTTGCTTCAGAATAGAGTTTGCGGGGGAGTCGCTCGGGAGCAGGTGACTCTGTCACAGAGATGCCCTCTGTGAGCAGGTGCCAACAAGTTCCGCAAGAAATTAAAATGCACATTAAGATGAGGAAAAGAAAAATTAAGATTAAAAATACCCCATAAAAATAAAACAAAAAAGAAAATAAATTAAAAAAAAAAAAAAAACAAACAAAAAAAACCCAACACCCAAACCCCAAAACGCCTGTAGCAGGTCCAGGAGCTGTGATACTGAACCCGGGTATCACAGCTGAGACCCCAGCACCCGCTGCAGCAGGGATGCTGCCCAAATTGGTGTGACGACCCGGGGAGGGAAAGGGGAGAGGATGACGGCTACATGCTGAGGCGCCTGTGGGTTTTGCTGCCATGTGCTTGCAAGGAGGCAGGGTGAGACCTGCAAGGGGGAAAGGTGACACCCATCGTAAATAGTGACTCCGTCAAAGGCAGCCCGTGTACATGAATAATTCTCACCTGCCGGGGCTGTCCCACCCACAACAGCCCCACTCTGGTTTACAGTCTTTGACCTTTGGCAAAAAGACGGGACTCGCACGCAGTGATGCCACTGTGTTGGCAGGAGGCACCCAACCGAGCAAGTGGGGCAACTTCTTCAGCCAAATAAATGGCATTGCTTCATCAGGCAACAGCCTCTGGATCCGGCCCATTCCCGCCCAGCCAGGCTCACTCAGGGCACGGGTGGGTGAATCCAGCTGGGGCAAACAGGAAAACTGAAAGGGATAAACAGGTATGCCATGAGCCCTGCCTGTATCGAGCACAGCCGGACTGCTCTGCAGGCCGTCATCCATGTGCTGAGCTGTGGTAGTGCTCAGGGATGCTGCCAGCCAGAGAGGAAGTTGTGGAAGCTCCGTCCCTGGAGGTGTTCAAGGCCAGGCTGGATGGGGCTTTGAGCAACCTGGTCTAGTGGGAGGTGTCCCTGCCTACGGCAGGGAGGTTGGAACTCGATGATCTTCAAGGTCCCTTCCAACCTAAAGCATTCTATGATTCCATGATCCCAGCCCCCGATGGGGGGCCTGGGCAGTGCCTGCTGCAAAAAGCCACAGCGGAGTGGGAAAAGCCAGAGGGAAGTGGGGTCTGGTGCCAGTGGGGCACGGTGGGAAAGTTATTCCTGGAGGCTTTGCCACAGGCACCAGAGCATCGTCCCTGTTTATGAGAAAGATGTGTTGGGGAGGAAAGAGATCGGCTCTGACCAGCCTGAGCCACAGGGTTGCAAAATACCGTCGGGAAGATGTCAGGGCTTGTGGATAATATCTGGCTTTTTGAGCTTCACAATTAAATGCTGAGCTCCTCATCTAATTTACTACCACATTAAACATATAAAACAACAACTTATTGTTTTATAATCTCTCCCAGGGGAAGTTAAGCTGTCGCAGCATCCTGCAAGAGCTGCAGTGAACGCATGAGGTTACTCCAGCACTGCCAGCCATCGCACTGCGAGAGCTCTTCCAGCCAAAAATGCAGCGGCACCCACAGTCCACAAACATTAGGCTCATGCCAGCACCATGGCAGTTGCGTCTTTGGCCTTCTCCGAGCTGTCCTCGGTGGACAGGCACCCACTCGCACCGGGTGACACTCACAGACTTTCTTCCATCTCCTCCTGCTACTGCCACCACCACCACCACCTCCTTCCCAGCCCGCAGCACAGCCTATGGGCACGCTGCCAGTGCCGCTGTGGTATTCCTGGTGCAGTGACACGATGACCAGGTCGCACATCTCTTAACACAGGGGTGGCTGGGCACTGACTGGCCTTGAGGATCCCCACGGCCCTGAGCCACCTCTGCTGATCTCTCTCCTCAAAGCATCCAGCACAAAGGCTGGAAGAAGGAGCTGCGATTACCCCTACCTCACTGGTAGGGAACAGTGGCTAGTGGGTGTGTGGCATGTCACTGGTAGACCAGGACGCTTCCTCGCTTCTTGTTGGCCACCACAGAGCTCAACCCTCAGCAGCGCATTGGTTTTCTCAGTGCTCCTCACCAACCCACCAGCGCAGCGAGGGAGGTGATGCGACTGTGCAAACACCAGACACTGCAAACCAAGCACTGCCCATGGGAGCACCTTACCTCTGGTTTTGGTAGCAGCGGCCACAGCTATCTGTCCTCCTTTTGCACCCTCTAGCTGCTCTGAGGTAGGAAAAGGCAAGCAGGTAACAAGAGAAAAGACATTGTGTTGGAGCAGCTGCTGCCAAAACGCTATTTTTTGATGCCACTTTGTCTGGCCCCAAATTTAGTTTGAAGAAGCACATGCAGAGAGGATTGCAGCCCGATGTGGCCAGCAGTGAATGCAGGGTGTCAGACAGGGTCTGCAGGCAAGGTCCCTCCTCTGTCGCAGGTGTGTGACCATGCTGCCAGACACCTGTGGCTCTGCTCCCAGCTCCACAGCCACCAACTGCAGCAGCCTAAGATAATGGATTGCAGGAGGTCCTGCCAGGAAGCTGCAGATACCACCACCACATCAAGGAACCAACACCATCCCCATTAAAGCTTGCTCGGGAAGTCATCGGTGGCTCTGTGTCCGTGCACGGGATCTCCTCACTGATAAAATCCAAATGATTGTGACCTGCTGCACAAGGAGCATTGAGAACCAGGAGGGATGCTCCTCACTCGTGCTCCACACCCTTGTAGCTAGCAAGGCCAGCATCACCAGAGTTTGGCTGGGAAAGTTTTGATGCTAGAAATTCCACCTGGTTTCTCTAAAGTGGAGGAAATGTCATATTTGCCAGGATGGTTGACAATAAGGGCATCGAAGTGTTGCTCTTCCTTGGAGACTTCACTTCCCCTCCTCTCCCCCGACTCCCCAACTCCTCCAGCTTTACACTGGGCAGTTGGATCATGAAACCACCACAACGGCAACTTTACACCATGACCGTGAGAGCATGGCACGAAGGATGTACAAGTTCACAGGTTTCTGGGACATGTTCAGCAACCCCCAAGATGCCAACCCCTAGGTGACAGTCACCCTGGGGTATCAGCCGGGGTGGCCCGTGCAGCTGTTTGACAGGAGAAGGGAAATGCTTCGGACACAAGCCTCATCTGACACTTGCTTGCGATTGGCTTATGCTGCACGGTAAAACTCCGGCGTTGCCATGGTTTTCTAGGTTCCACGGAGTGTTTTTACTCCGTACTGTTAGTTTTTCACAATCTGCTTGTCTTAACTCTTTACATAGGCTGATCAAAGCTAGTTAAAATGGGGGACATATTTGTAACGATGCTCTAAAACTATTACCTGTGACACCCAGAGGGGCGGACGCTCTCAGGGAGACACCAGGAGCAGTAAAAAGCGCCTGAATGGCGTTGATAGGGTTGTGTCCTAATGTCACGTTGGGTTGTTCTGCACAACAGTTGTATCTTCAAGAATTAAATTGCAGCGTGGCTGCTCTCCCTGCCCGTGGAGCGAAGAGCCTGCCAGAGCCTGTTCCTGCTGCCTGCGTCTCTCTGAATTTATAAACCTTGCTCTCGTTCCCGGCCAGTCTGAGAGCTCTGCAGAGCCTTTGTAGGTCTCAGAGCTTGAAAAGAAAGAGCAGACAGCTTTCGTTGTATCGGGCACTTTGCTAATAGGCAAAAATCATTAAAAACCGAAATTAATATGTAGATATTTATTTTTTTTCCCGAAAGCATAAGCAGCAGGGGGCTGGGCTGAATGACAGAGGACATTTCAGCTCACAAAGCTGTTGACTCACAGCAAAAGCCCTCCCTCTCTGTGGCTGGCCTGATCTTCTCGCGGGTGTTGGGAATGGTGGGGCTGGTTGGACCAAGAGGGAACCAAGGGTCCTCAGTTCCCAGAGGCTCTTCGTGAGACGGAACTCCAGCAACAACTGCTGCTCCCCAGGGAATGCAGCTTCGCACTGGTGCGGGTATCAGAAGGAAAGAGAGTGCTGGATGGAAAATGCTGTCCAGGAGCAACGTACCCACGAAGCCTGCAGCTCTGCTGGTCCTGCAGCTTGCTGGGTCGCAGCAAATCTCAGAGCCACCCTGCTGCATTTCTTCCACCTCCATAGAGAACTCCTCTTGGCCAAAAATCTCTTCTTGTCCTCTCTGTTCCCTTGCTTTTTATCCCAGAGAAATGCCTCCACTTCTCAGCAGCTTCCCCTTTGCCCAGTGGCTTTCACAAGAGCTTTGGGAGTTTCCTCTTTTTTTCCTTCAATCCCATTTCTCCAGCTATTGGGTGATACTTAATGGAAATATCTTCATAGGTCAAGTCGCTTCAGAGGCTGAGCTGTTGGAGATGAGAGAAGTAACAAGTTTTTATTCAGTCTGTTCAGTTTCTATGGTAGCAAGAAGAGAGGTTTTTCATTAGGCTCCACTTTTGAGACACCGCCTCCAGAGCAGTTCCTGGGCTCTGGCGATCAATGGTCCTCGTGTGACCTGTGGCTTCAGGACCTGCCAGACCCACGGACATGCCGCTGACCAAGCTGGCTGGCAGTTTGCTGTCTGGAGCATGATATACGCAATTCTCTGGTCTTGCATCTCAGTTAGGAGGTTGGTATGGAGCAGAAGCCCTAGGGTTGAAGTGCTATTGAGTAATGATTGAGGGGGAGCATGGGGTGGAATAGGAAACCTCGGTGAAGACAGCCTAGTAGCTGAACTAAATGAACTAACATCTGACCCCCTTCAAGCAATGTCATGGGCACAGGATACTGGCTCCACCCCTATGACCTAAAACCAAAAGACTGTTTTTTTACAAAGATGTGAGAAATTGAAGAAGAGATGAAATGCTGTCATTCTTCATGGCATTATGCAGGGCTGAAAGTGCATAATCATAAATTTAAAAACCAGGAACAGCTTTGCAGTGGTGGAACCATTTCTGTATGTAACATTTCATTTCATGTATCCTGTGGGCAAGTTCAAGTCTGCTTTTCCGTCAATGCCATTTTACAATGAATGAAAGCGTGTTGGACGTCAGGGTCACCAGCATTGCTGCTTTGCTAGGAGTACTGAGGGAGACAGAGCCTTCCCCGGAAACAGCTTACTCCTGCACAGTGGTTTGTCTGTAGACTTGTAGGTATCCTCCAAAATGTTGGTTTAGAGTTCCACAGATACAAAATGTACCTGTCAGGTTTGTGCTGACAGCATATCTTTTTTGGATGTAGCCCAATGTTCTCAACTGTTTTCTCAGTCTCACTGAACTGATAGGCCAGACTAGTTGTTTTCTTGACCAAAACACAAGTTGCCTTTGAGAATCAAGTAGCGATATGCTCTGCTGTCTTTGAATAGTAGGGAAAGACTTTCTGAAGTTTTGCGAGGCTGTCTTTGGAGTACATAATGTGGTAGCTGTGCTTGGAGAGGGAGAAGGAACCTCTGCTAGCACAGGAGGTGGGGTCAGCAAACGAAATGAACACCATTTTGGAGAAATGTGAGGGCATTGGGGAGGTGTCTGGAACTGGGGAATGGAAGAAGGAATGGGAGAGAATGAGGAACATGGATGCCTTCAGTGCCCTGGCCAGTGCAAATAAAGCTGAGGTGTTGCTTTTCCACCAAAGATGACCACTTTCTGCAGCAGGGACCACAACTCTTCAGCTCCCCAGTATGAAAAAAAGGGATTCTGAAAGAGCAGAAGTTCAGGATAGTGGCACAGTGCATCAGGAATGGGACTTTCTTCCCTAGCTTTAGCCATCTAAAACTCTGATTCCTGATCCCATGAAGGCGAAACATTAGTTTAGTGCTGAGCTTGGCACTCAGAGGGACTTGGTCCCTTCCCAGCGATGTGAAGCCATGTGGCTTCATAAGATACACCTGTAATCAATCACCAAAAGATGTTGTTTCCACTGGCCAGGTCTAAGCCCTGATAATCTCCTGATTAGAGTCCCGCTTTGTAGCCAATACAGACAGACAGTAAACTTCAAATACCACCATCAAAACTATGAACTCGCCAACCTTAGACACACATATTAGGATGAGCTGAATCATCCCAGGAGAATACACCTCCTTCCACTGATGACAGGGAGAGCCTAGTCAGCCAGCTGGGCTGGATGCCCTGCCTCCAAGAGCTGAAGTTAGGTAAGATGACTCCCACCTCATATACCCTCTCACATCACCCCGGTCTTGCCTAATGATGCTCACTAGCCTTCTCTTCATCACTGCCAGTGACCTGAGCATTAATTAGGATCACAGGCCAGGAGGTCACAAAGACAGTGTCAGTGTCCAGGTCTGACTTATAGGGCCTTGGTGCAGCTGCTGCCCCTACAAGAGCTCCCAACAGTGCTTGGGGGGCATCTGGGGCATCTCTGGACAAAAAGCCACCAACAGCATGGCCCCCTCTCCAGTTCCTTTATGCATTGACCTTGTCCAAGGTGAAATACTGCTTTGTGGGCTGAGAACACACTGCTTTCTTTAAAGCTGCAAGATAATGGGATTTTATCCTATTCCTATGCCAATAAGACACCTTCATAGCCTGGATTTCAAGAGTTCATGGCTGTTGTCACCTTGCTGCCATTGCCCTACAGGTTACTTCATATGTGTCAGAGAGTGACAGAACAACTGAGGTTGGAAGGGACCCCGGAGGTCATCAGGTCCTAGCCCAGCTCTAAGCAGGTCCAGTTACAGCAAGCTGACCAGGGCCATGATGAGCTTGAACACCTCCAAGGACACTACCACCTCTCTGGGCAATCTGTGCCAGTGTTTGACCACTCTCATGGTGCCAACCTGATGCCTTATATCTAAACAGAGTTTCCTGCGTTGCCTCTCATCCTTTCACCATGCGCCTCCCAGAAAGGTCCGGCTTTGTATTCCCTACTACCTCCCATAGGGTAGTTGTAGGCAAAAATTAGATCTCTCATTGCCTTCTGCTCCTATGACTGAATAAGCTGAGCTTTTTCACCATCTCCTGGTACTTCATGTGCTCCAGCCATCTTGGTGACCCTCCAGCAGGGTCTTTCCAGCCCATCAGTCCCCCAACACTTGTCTCTCTATACCAGTGCTCCTCTCCCTGGCTTTGATTCCTCCCCTGAAGGAAGGACACCCTTCCACATGGGTCCAACAAGAAGCACACGCAGCAAGCACAGAACTGAGAGCGCTGTTGGTGTCCAGGTTCCTGGGGCGCCCAAGCACCAGGGCGCAAAACCCAGAGTTTCAGGTTAGCAGGGAGGGAGCAGACACCTTGTCACCCTTGCTGTGAGAGCAGAAGCAGCACAACAGGGTTTGCAACAGCATAAACTGCCACTTACATGAGGAAACTTAGAATGGGATCTGAGTATCTAGGCAGTCCCCAAAACTGTTATGCCTATTTTACAGATATAGAAACGAGGAAGAAGGAGACTAAAGGCTTCACAAAAAGCCTTCAAAGACCAGGACACTCGATTGCTGGGCACGCGGCATGCTGCCCTTGAGCTGCCTTGAGGAATCCCGTGGAGATTTTAGAGCATTCAAGGTCAGGTCACTGTCTCTAATATAGGAAGATGAGGCTTACACTGAGGACGTGTACTGAAAATGTATCTGCAAATGACACAGTGACTCTGCATTCAGGAAGCATCACTAAGCACGGGAATTGGGGAATTTAGGAAAAATCCTCATGCCCGTGAAAGATTTTGCATGCAGAGGACAGAGAGCGTAAAGTCTGGGGGTGCCTTCATGTACACAGAGCCATGATCACAGAATCATACAATCATAGAATTGCTGAGGTTGGAAGGGACCTTTAAGATCATCAAGTCCAACCATTAACCTACCCTGACAAAACCACTTCTAAACTATGTCCCCAAGTACCACGTCCACCCTTTTTTTAAACAGCTCCGGGGAAGCGTATCCACCACCTCCCTGGGCAGCCTGTTCCAATGTTCGATAAACCTTTCAGTGAAAAAATTTTTCCTAATGCCCAATCTAAACCTCGCCTGACATAACTTGAACCCATTTCCTCTCGTCCTATCACTTGCCACCAGGGAGAAGAGGTCATCCCCCACCTCTCCACAACCTCCTTTCAGGTAGTTGGCACCATTCAGTTGGCAGGGCTGATCTCACAGCACCCAGCTGTGGGCTGACCCTGGGAAAAAGCAGAGGTTGCCTCATGCCTCCACAGAGCCTGGTGGCAACGTTTAGCAAGGGCGTCCCGAGCGCAGCCGCGCAATAGAGGAGTAAGTCCCCCTCCCCACCGCGCTCCCCCCGGCACACGGGCACGCGCGCCCACCGCACAGGAGCCATCACAGCAGCACAGGCTTCGCAATAGGCTCTGAAGTGGAAGGAACTGTTTTCTCAGCATTTTATTTCAACTAATGCGTTCAGGCTAGTATCACACTGTGCTATTAATGCTGCCCCGGTTTGTAATTCTGCTTTCAAGTTGGCTCCATTTTTCTCTTTTTAATACCACTATCCAGCCTTCTGGTTCTTAAATGGGGGGCCTATTTTTCTGTCTGCTGTAGCAGAAAGAGCTAATTTGGTCCTTCTGTGTATAAGCAACAAGACTGTGAAGTGGAATAGAAGGCGATTTTATCTCTGTGTACGTCCTTGGTCAGATTGACACTAGAATACTGCATCCTGCTGAGGTGCCATATTTTAAAAAGGACATCAAAAAATTGGAGCAGGTGAAGAAAAGAGCCATAAAAAATGGTTTGAGAGCTGAAGAAAACCACTTACAGGGAGAGACTTCTAGAGGTCAGCCTCTGTAACTTGTCAGAAAGAAAACCGAGAAGTGATTTGATGATGTGTATAAGTACATGTGTGGAGAGAAAATACGGGATGCTAAGGGGCTACTAAAAATTTAGTCTGAGAAAGGCACGCAGACAGACAGTGATGGGCACCAGAGAACACACTGAGCTGAATTAGAAATCAGGTGGACTTTTTAACCATAAGGATGTTAACCTTCAGAAGAAAATTGCAAAGTGAGTGATGGGTACTGCATTTCTTCAAGTGTTTGAGGCACGTTTGGGTGCTAATTCTGCATGTCAGGATAGAGGCAGAGCTTCCCGGGGGATGGAAATCTAGGGGAGTTTGCCTGAATACAACCTGGGAGGTGACAGAATCCAACTTCAGGGAAACAAAATTCCACATCTCATTTCATAGGCCCTTTTTTCCAGTTGCCCATCACGTTCTCGGACAAAATCCTTGCGGAAGCAACTCACTCCCCTATTTAATAAACTGTTAGTAAGCAAAGTGGCCACTTTTAAGGCTGGGGTGGGAGAACTGGGGCTCTCAGACACACAGGGGTATGAGGATGGATGTTGTGAGACTGCTCCCAAGTGAACACCATCAGGACTGTGGAACCAGGGGGTGAATGCCGGTGCCCCAGTCAGACCCATTATCTCCACTCAGCAATGCTCTGGCCGGCATGGTCGTACCCAGAGATGGTCATTCCGCTTGGTGAGAAAAATGTCATCAGGCTCCTGAAAATGAACTTTTCCCACTGCATCTGCTGGTGGGCTTCCCTCTGCCTTACCCACAGTGGACACCGAGAAAGGTATACCCTCTCCCTCTTTACAAATTTTATATACTTTCCTTTTCAGGTTTTTAATTTTATTTTTAAATAGATAAAAAAAATAGATTACAAAAAAATCAAGTTAAACCCTTTTAAAGTTTCCTTCTTTAAAATGTAGCCACCCTCATTCTGAGCATCATCCTCCACAGACTGTGTTTCTCCGCACCTCTTCTGCTTCTTACTGCCTTTCAGCGGAGGCCCTCAGATCCTCCTTATTTTCTTAACCAACTGGGGACAGATGCCCAGGGGACGAGGACAAGAGGCCCTTTCTTCTACCAGGAGAGCAGGACGCCGGTCCCTCATGCTCAGCTGGTGATGCCCTGAGACACCCAAACCCTTTCCTGCACTGCTGCTGCTGCTCAAGTCACTGCCCTGTCCTGCACAAGTACACTTAATAAATATATCCCAAATTACACAACTCCTCATTAGTAAACATGGACCTTTTAAACGGCTCCTACATGTCTGCAATAGAAAAATAACACATCAGAAAGCCGCAAAGAGAAACTTCCAATTAAGCTCACTTTGTAAATCATCTGCGGTTTCTAAACAAGCCTGGCGCGTACGCATTCCTCTTGGTTTTTCTCCTGGTGGATATTTGCCGTCAGCAATTTGCACACCAACTTTTGCAGTTGCTTTAAAGAAGAAGCTGCTCAGAGCGTGAGCCGCATGCCCTGAACCCAGCCCCGAGGCCGGGCACTGCGTCCAGCCCCCAACTGGAGCTGCCACACGCACAAACTGAAAGCTGATGGGCATGTAAAGGAACTATTAAGCTACTTCTAGCTCTTAAAACTTCCTCAGGTGCTTATGAATCTCGAAAGCAGCTCGAACCCTTTCTTTCCCCGATGATTTCTTGCTCTCCTAAGGACTTATTTCGGCAGATGGCCGCATTCAGGAGGTTTCTATTGGCTCCAGGAGTCAAGTGGTCTTCAAGAATTCAGAGCTCAGCAGGACTTTGAATCCCTTCCAGCTGAGCTCTTGTGCTCTGCAGCCTCTGCGCAGCTTAAAAAATTTCAATATTTACCAGTCTGGTGCAAGCACCACATCCCGAGGAACCCTAAATCGAAGGGGTTATAAGCTCCATGTACATGATGTTTAAAACTCCATTTGAGGGATTTGTGCTGGCTGAGTGAGCGGGTTCTGCACACTCAATAGCTGCATATTCCTCTCTGTACAGGAAAATTACATGGAAAACTCTGAGGCTTAAATAAAAAACAAGGCTCAAATGTAAATTCATAATGAGTCCTGAGAGACTGAAGGAGATATTGAAACATTTGTTTCATAGCGCGCTAAACTCATTCTCAAGGAAAAAGGGAATTTGTCTCAAGGTAAAACTGAACGTGAAGAGCAGAGCTTCCCACAGACACAAGTGGTCCGGCTTTGTGCTGTGTAACAACAGCAGCTGGAAAATCCTGGTGGGAGCAGAAATCCTTCAGGAAGCTGAGCCAGGAGATATGTTGCCATCTCTCTTTGGGAGCAAATGGAAATGGTCTCAGCCTCATCTTCACAAAGAGCAGGTAAAGCCCCGCACAGCTGCCCGTGCCCCACAGTGCCCCAGTTGGCTCTGGGAGCTGACTGGACAAGCAACAACCATGGCAGTGGTCTGGAGAGCTTCCTTCAGCGAAGGCTGTGTTTGGTATCAGCCTCCTGGAGGACACCATCCATAGGTCTGCTAACAGACATTGGGGACAGCAGCAAACCATCAGTACACCCTGTCTACATCCATGATAGATGTCCCATCACTGCCCTTGCCTCTTCCTTTGCCCATCTTGGCTTGTCTCACTGGTGTCCTGGGTTTCTCATTCAGGCTGGGGTGGTGTCCAGCACCTCGCATAACCAGGTCACTCCTCTGCCGTAGGTCTCTGAGGAGATGCTGTGCCCGTATGAAGATATTCTTAGCAACACCCCTGTAACAGGGCCCTCTTCTCCTTGATAAGAGTGAGGTTGGTGGGTTTGTGCCTTCTCTCACTGTGGGGCAGATGCGTGGGAGCAGGCGGCCTGGCAAGAAGCATGTAGTCCAGGAGGAGAGTCAGAAATATTTTTGATCCCCAGCAAGTGACATCTTTTTATCCACCTCATGCCTCCAACTACCCATTATCTGGCAGCGGCAGCGTATCCTTTCTCCTCAAAGCATGTCCCATGTGGCAAGAAGCAGTCAAAGCCCCAGTGCCACACGGCAGGTGATGGACTCTTGGCCTCTTTGTCCATGGCACAGGCTTGAGCAACATGGCAAAGGAATTCCTTGTTGAGGGCTCCCGCTGCAGCCCCCCACCATGTGCAGCTGATTTCTCCCCCAGCTTCAGCCTTCCCTTGTAACCCATGCTCTTGGCACAGGGATTGATCTCATGGGTGACGGCACTGGTGTTCAAGGTTTCATGGTGAACTAGAAGAGAGGGCCTGGGAAAATACAAATAATGGGCCTTAAGAAAAGAATTGGTCCGTAGGCCAAGAGGCATTATTTCATTCCCAGCAGCTCACTCGGCGGCTCTAATGTCCCTGCTGATGGCCAGCTTTAATTTCCATCTTGGACTTGCTGAACGAGGTTGGAGGGAAGCCAAAAGGCTGAAAGTCTTCGTGCCTTAGGGGATCCCAGTGGGTTTGCTGCAGGACACTTCCTTCCAGAGTTAGCTTAGAAGAGATCACAGCTCCTTACCCCACAGAGACCTCGCTCCAGCACAGCACAGGGGCACCCACGCAGCCTGCTTAGCCAGTGGACTTTGGTGGGGGCTGTATGCATGATTTATGGGTATTCACTGGGCAGGACCAGAGGATCACTGGTATAGGAAAGGGAAGGGAAGATACCACATTTCCTTCAGAGATGGGTTTGCATTGCCAGGAGAAGACGGGTGGGAGTGGGCAGCCTGGCAATAATCATATTTGTTTACCTGGTCTTCACTAAAGCCTTCGACACTGTTTCCCACAGCGCTCTCCTGGAGAAACTGGCTGCTTATGGCTTGGACGGACTCTTTCCTGGGTAGAAAACTGGCTGGATGGCCGTGCCCAGAGAGTGCTGGTGAATGGAGTTAAATCCAGTTGGCAGCTGGTCACAAGTGGTGTCCCCCAGGGCTCGGTACTGGGGCCGGTCCTCTTTCCTATCTTTATTACCTGGACAAGGGGATCAAGTGCACCCTCAGTAAGTTTGCAGATGACACTGTTAGGAGTGTTGATCTGCTTGAGGGTAGAAAAGCTCTACAGAGGGATCTGGACAGGCTGGATCAATGGGCTGAGGCCAGTGGCATGAGGTTCAACAAGGCCAAGTGCCGGGTCCTGCACTTGGATCACAACAACCCCATGCAGCGCTACAGGCTTGGGGAAGAGTGGCTGGAAAGCTGCCCGGTGGAAAAGGACCTGGGGGTTTTGGTCGACAGCCGGCTGAATATGAGCCAGCAGTGTGCCCAGGTGGCCAAGAAGGTCAACAGCATCCTGGCTGTATGAGAAACAGCGTGACCAGCGGGATTAGGGCAGTGATTGTCCTGCCTTACTTGGCACTGGTGAGGCCTCACCTTGAGTACTGTGTTCAGTTTTGAGCCCCTCAGTACAAAAAAGATATTGAGGTACCACAGTGTGTCCAAAGAAGGGCAATGAAGCTGGTGAGGGGTCTGGAGGACAAGTCTTATGAGGAGCAGTTGAGGGAACTGGGGTTGTTTAGACCGGAGAAAAGGAGGCTGAGGCAAGACCTCACCGCTGTCTAACCTACCTGAAGGAGGTTGTAGCGAGGTGGGGGTCAACCTCTTCTCGCAAGTAACAAGCAATAAGACAAGAGCAAATGGCCTCATGTTACACCAGGGGAGGTTTAGATTGGATATTAGTAAAAAGTTCTTCACAGAAAGGGGTGTTAAGCATTGGAACAGGGAAGTGGTGGAGTCACCATCCCTGGAGGTGTTTAAAAGACGGGTAGATGTGATGCTTAGGGACATGGTTTAACGGTGGTTTTGGCAGTGTTAGGTTGATGGTTGGACTTGTCAGTCTTAAAGTTCCCTTCCAACCTAGACAATTCTATGATTCTATGTTTCGAGCACTCTTCTGAATCAGCTTCAAACCTCTTGTAAGAGACCAAAAATCTAATGTGCTGCAAGGAGAGACAAGGGGGCAAGCAATTCTCTGCAGCAGCAGGGGGATTTCCGGGTGAATTACCTTACCCCAGCTGCAGAGTACAACCATCTATGTGAGCAGAAGAAGGTGAGGGCATCCGAGCCCTTCTGCAACCCAAATCTAGAGATTGGTTTTACCATGTGTTAGCAAAACTCATCAGCTATGAGAAAACATGATTTAACCACCACAGCCATATAAACTGTGTCTCAGAGCACAGAGACAGTCAGAGCACACTCATCATCTCCCTTTTAGTGCATTTGGTATAAGTAACAGCATTTCCAATCGCCTTCTCCAGGAGCACCCTCAGCCCTGTGTAGGCTAGATCTGGCTGGAAATGAGCTTGATCCCACCCTGAAGGATGGGAAGACCTGGCCATTTTCATGCAGCTCCTCAAGTGCTCCACTTGGCACCTCCTCTCCTGAATATTCATCTGCTTTGCCAGCATGAATGAGAAGACATGAGAACCCAAGTGATTTTTACGCTGGCTGGAGCACAACTGCAGCCTGCCTATATCCTGCCAAAACTGCCTAGCTTGAGAGGAAGGAGCCAAAAGTTATATATCAAAGAGGAAAAAAGGCTTCCCAGCCTCACAGGCAACCAGAAGAAGCCATGCAGGCCAGATTTATAAAATAAAGCACAGTGCAAAGAAACACTTCTTTCCAACACCCCCTTCTCCCTTGCCCTCCCCTCCTGAGGCTCAGATTTGTTAGTAAGTTTTGTTATGGAAGGAGCAGACGTGGGCAGTGTCCCTCTCTTATCACCTCTTCTAACCTGGTCGTTATACTGCAAGGTATTGTCAAAAAGCCTCTCGTTGGCCCTGGCTGTCCCCCACCCTTCCCACTGCCCAGCATATCTGCACAGGACATCCACTGGCAACTATTGGGCAGGAGTGGTCCAAAGGAAGATGACTGTGTTTCGGCATCTGAGGGATGCAGCGGTCTGAGGGAAATACGCTGCAGAGATTATGAGAGGAAACATCTGTACAACAGTCAGAGCTCTGGATGTTCAGCCTTCCTTGGGTCCTTGATAACTCCCAAGTTTCCCATGCCAACATCTCTCCTGCTAAAGGAAGAATCCCCTCTGCTGTCTCCTGGCAGATTCTGCCTAATTAGTACCGGTATGTATGGCTCCCAAAGAAAAAAAAGTCTCTGTCCTGTCCCATTTTCCTCCACTCATGATGTTTGCCAGGAGGAGCCAGGATGAAGGTGCACAGCCTTGGCGTTTCTGTGCTACATATTCGGTCCCACTACTATGAGTGTGCTGGTCCTACTTGGCCAGACTGGGCTAACCTTGGCTCAGGAAAAACTAAAACCAGGAGCCCTTCAGGGAGTGAGGAAGGGGTTTAACCATCCACAAAGGAGAACTGCATTGAGACAGAGCTTGGGATCAACTTAGATACCAGGGTGGTCAAGGGTGTGTGTGCTCTGTGTCTGCACCCAAGACACTGAGGGACCACAGGACATCTGAAGGCAGGTAACCACCAGGCTGCAAAGCTGGTGGCACAGTGAGGGCAGGGGGCACTGAGGAGATACAGACCAACACAGAGAGGTTCTTCCCATCCAAAATTCATCATCTAAACTGCTTCCACTTGTCTACCTCTATAATAAATGGCACTCTCAAGCTCCCACTCATCTGATCCTGGAGAAGGCATCTCAGATTCACAAGGTAACTCTCATCCTAAGCTTGCCCATTTCACACCACAAACTCTATAGGGACTCTGGGTGACCAGCTCAGACACAAGTATCTGCAATTGTGCTGGAGGAGCTCCAAACTCAGCCCTGTAAAGCAGCCACGGATCCTAACTCTGGCAGTTGTATCGCCATCCCAAGACTCGCTCCAACAGCAGGAACTCCTACCACTAGCCTCTTGCACATCCCATCCCACAGTCTCTTCACGATTGTGTTCAACACAGTCTCAAGCAAGCATGACTCCCCTTTGGGAAGCTGTGCAGCGGACTCTGTCAGATGTGTCCAGACACAAGTTTGTTCCTGTCTATTACCAAATCCAGCCAAGCATTTTCTTCCTAATGGTGACAGAATTTCTTCTTAAAACTGCTCTGCCCTATCAGAGGAAAATTCTGGCCAGGCAGTCTCCACGTAACTCCTAGCAGAAGGTCTGAGAGCTGAAACAAGCTATAAAATACCTCTAGCTGGAAGAAGTCTTTGAGAAGCAGAGTTTCTGGGTCTCTAATGAGAGGTGAAGCCTTCATGTTAGCAGGGTCTCCAAACCCTCTATGGTGAAGCTGTGGATGCCTACATGCAGCTGCTGAGGGCTGCTGGCATACCCACGCACAGTCCCAGCAGAGCAACATGACTAAAAAACCACGAAACCATCCCCGTCACCACGGAGCGGAAGCACAATAGCTTTATTCCCACCTTGGCTGTAACAACCACCACCAGACACAAAGGGAATCTGCTGAATAGACTCAATCTAAATGGGTTCCTTTTTCATATAATAGGGTTCCTGGTGCCAGATGCTTAACAGCTCCCTTTGGGAGGCTGCAGTTTGGTTTTGCTTCTGGACAGCTCAAGAGGAAGGAGCATGCCCTGGAGAACCATGTACCGGCAGGATCCTGCACAGAGCAACTGGGTACTTGTGGCATTGGGGACCTCAATGCGAGCGCCAGGATAACTCAGGCCCAGCAGGACTCCGCATACACAGGAGAACGCCAGAGACAGGGAGACTGGCAGAAGGGAGATGTGATCCATCCCATCACCACACACACAGTCATCCCTGGTTACTGGTGGCCATGCTACCCCTGGAGCTTGTTAGCTGGTCCCAAATCTCTTCTCCTCCTTTGTCTGGGCAGCATCCAGATATCCCCAGAAACGCTGTGGTGTCAAACCATGTGGGTGCACCTAGCTGCAGCCCCTGTGAACAGAATTCCCAAATCTTTTCTCGTGCCATCCCCTGGAGAGCTCCTGCATCTTCTCCCCCTTCCCTCTGTATCCCACTGCCTACCATCGTCTCAGTTATCTCACGAGTCCTAGTTGCTGTGCAACAATATAGCTAAGACTTCTGCCCTCCCATAGAGTATACAACTAAATACTTTGCTTATTCACTTGATTACAGTCACATACCATGACAGCAATTTCTTTTTTTCCTTGCTTTACTGGGTAACTTGCCATGTGTGGCTTACGGATCCGTCGTGTACACTTCTGGTGATCTATGTTAAAAAAAAAAACATCAGGCTCAGGTGGAAATAAAGGTTGCTGAAGAGGATCTGTCTTATAAGAGACTGAAGGAGCTTTTACAGTCTAACAAAGCCCAAGGTGTTGCTTTATATGATGACTCTATAAATACATTCAGGGACGTAGCATAAATAACAGGCAGTAAGAAGTATTCATTAGAAGACAACATCAGCACAAGATCAGATGGACACAAATCAAGTGTGAACTTATTTAGATTGGAAACTGGTACAAAGTTTCCAAATCATCTGTGAGAACACAAAACATCTGGATATGCCACAGAGTTGGAAAAGGCCTCCTGGGTCACTGGCTGTGGCAGGCTCCACTCCATCTTAAAACTGATTAGTTTGTCATTTGTTCCTTTGTATTAAAGTAAGTTTCCAGCTCTTCTCCCACCCATGTCCCTATTGCATGCCCGGGGGAGTGCTCTTCCCTCTCCTCACCGTTGATTTCCCTTGGCGGGACAGGGTGGGCACACCGGGATGCAGCCCAGCGTGGTGTCCTGCCCTGCCGCTGCCTGACCTCCTCCTCACGCATCTCCCCAGGCGAAGCTGTTTGCTCTCACACGATCGCTTGGGGTTGCCTCTTGCAAAAGCACAGCTGCCTTGGCGGCTGAAGGAGGCGAATACGGACCGGGCGCCAAGCGTTTGCTTAAGCTGGGCACGTTCCCAGCTTAAATATATCTACATTCCCGGGATCTAGAGAGGGAGGCTGACCCGGCAGAGCCGCTGGTGTGCTGCTGGCAGCCCCGCCAGCTGAGGGGGCGGCCGCCTGCCCCGCTCCCCCCCAGCTGAGGTATGTGGATCCATCACACGTGAATCACAGCTCTCAGCTCCTCGGCAAGGGGGAAGGAGCCCGGTCCCCCAGCACTGAGGTAGAAATGTCTAATTAGATACAACAGAGGGATAGATATGCATACTCAGGGACCTTTCTAGACAAGCATAAATTAAGGAAAGCCAAATATTTATTTTAAATGGCTGTGCCATATGCTGATGAAATGCTAATCTGCACAGAAAAAACCACACTGTAAATAAACTTCCCAGAAGCACCTCACATTCACTGAGCTTTGTCTTTCTGAGCAAACTAACAAGAAGAAAATAAGATCAACAGCATCCATTATAGACCCTCTTCCAACAGAAATTCAGGCAAGCTTAGGATGACATGGGCCAGTGCTTTTCAAACTATTATCTGCAGCCCCCAGGAGCACCACAGGCTATTTGTTAAGGGCCTGCAGAAGGTATTTAAGAAAAACAAACTTGCTGTGTTTAATTTGCAATACTGGGATCTCCATCCTCAGTAGAAAAAATGCTACGGGGCTACAAATCAAAAGCAACTGAAAAGCACTATTGTATGTTTTGGGATCAGGAACTGGGAGTCAGAGGGACAGTTTTGTCTCCTCCACGGATCCCAGAACCTTGGGTGAGCGACTTCACCTCCACCTCTCTCCTCATCCTTCTACCACCTCAGCTCCCTGTAAGCATTTGCAGCATCTCTTCTTGTGCACCCGAATGGTACCCAGCACTACACAACCCCAGGACCCCACAGAACATGTCACTATTAACATCGCCTTATTCTTCTAGCCCCGGAAAAACACTCTGGCCCCAGCATATCCCAAAGTTTGAAGACGTTTCAAGATGGGAAGTAAGCTATTAGGAAGTCCAAATTGCCAATTAGGGCAACTAAGATGATTAAGGGATTGGAGCATCTCCCTTATGAGGAAAGGCTGAGAGAGCTGGGACTCTTCAGCCTGGAGAAGAGAAGGCTGAGGGGAGACCTTATTAATGCTTACAAGCATCTAAAGGGTGGGTTGAAGGAGGATGGAGCCAGGCTCTTTTCAATGGTTCCCAGTGACAGGACGAGGGGCAATGGGCACAAGTTAGAACACAGGAAGTTCCGTTCAAATACACGGAAACAGTTCTTTACAGTGAGGGTGACAGAGCACTGGCACAGGCTGCCCAGGGAGGTTGTGGAGTCCCCTTCTCTGGAGATTTTCAAGACCCGCCTGGATGCAGTCCTGAGTAATGTGCTCTGGGCAATCCTGCTTTATCAGGGGAGTTGGACTAGATGATCTCTAGAGGTCCCTTCCAACTCTGAAACTCCATGATTCTGTGATTCCGTGATTCCATGATTACCTAAAAGGCAGTTTTTCTAGTGGCTGTAACAAAGCAGCCCAGGAGATTGGCATGTTTTTAAGCAGCAAGGCTGGGCGACGAAACCTGTCAGCAGCATCTACAGTTGGCTTCCTTTGTTCACGGAGCTACTTCCACCCTCTGACACACGTTCTCCTCACTGGCAAAGATGCGAAGACCACCGTTTTTATCAACATGCATATTGCAGTGTTGTCAGCAGCTCCTTAAGGTTATTCCCTTTTTCTTCTCTGTTGTATTTATAAACCTGTGCAGAGTTGCTATGGTTTCTGTTACCGCCAGTCCAATTGCTATTCAGCGCAGTTCCTCTCACCTTCACCATTCCAGTGACCTTTACATCACAAGGAAGAGCTCATGCCATCAGCCCGATCAATTAGATGTCACACAACACGCTGTGCAAGAACACCAACCGCTAAGCAAAAGAGGGCTCTGTGGAACCAATTCATCTGCAAAGGCTGTCTGAGAGACAGATAAACAATGGTAATTATTTCAAAACAAATTGGAACCAGAAAGCACAACCCAGCAGTGTAACTGCTAGACAAAAAGGAAAGCCACAAAAAGAAGAAATTTTAGCTCTCAACGTCTTGGATACTCCGTTATCTTCCTTCAGGCAAATATTTTTCTACCTTTCTTGCTCTCCAAAGTCAAGTTCAAAAAACTCTTACTTCCAAGACAGTTTCTTTTAAATCAGTTGAACAACTTATGCAAGGGACTGCTCACAAATGGGAGCAACACAGCTGTAATCTGGTAGTAAGAATTTCTCTCTTTGCCAAACTGATATTCTAAATACTATATTTAAATGACTTTGCACAGCCCCAATAAGCGAGATTACTGTAGAGCCAGCCAGCCAAGCGGGATGCATGATGCTGTCCTCCAAAAGGAAGCACGCTAGGAATAGGCTCAGCAACTTCATGTACCAACGAGATCATGACATCCCCAAAAAGCCTAACCCAGACACTGAACAAAAAACCCATGGCTTCCCCCTAACTTGGAGAAAAACGTTCCTTTTACAACAAAGAAGTCACAAATACAGAAAAGCCAGAAAATAGGTCTTGGACATGCTATGACCCTAACTCTGCCTGTGCGGTAGGAATGGGAACATCCCCACACTTTGCCTCTTCAGAACAAAGCCAGAACTTTCCTTGTGGTGCTTCCTTGGCTGTTGAGGTAAAGTGTTCTCACGTTGGGCAACCAGGCTAGCCAAGACGTCTCATCCACACACTTTTAGGCTAGTTGGGGCCTTCTGAAGAAGAAGAAAATGGCCTGGATCTTTCCAAGACACCAAGGTGCAGACACGTGTAGGAGCATGGCACTTTAGCTGGTCAAAAGACAGCTCCGTATTGCACAAAAGGAGCTCCTCTATTAGAGGTACTGAACAATCGCGTATGCAGTAAGTGGGTCAGAAGAACAGGTGATAATTGGTGTAAAAAACCAGGCTGGCTTAGAAAGCAGAGAAGGTCGAATGACCCCGTGCTGTGGGAGGTGGGAACACCACGTGCTGCTGCAGCTCTGTTAGCTAAGGTTTGTGTGGAAGTCAGGCTCCGAAACACGGGTGATTTAGGCATCGGTGGCCACAGCCAAGTTTTCGCACAACGCTCTCATGAGACACTTAACACGGGCAGGGAAAAAGACTGTGTGCCCTGTTCTCTGAATTGAAGCATCTCTGCCTTTGCTATCACCAACACAGGTGGCTTTATGCAGTCTGCTTTATTCCGTCAGAGGGCTACCGAGACTACTCCTGCCCGGCTTGGCTGCGGTCTGCACCGACAGCATTGTTCGCTGGGTGGCTCACACAGCGTGGGACCCGGCTGCCACCGCGGTGCTGGCACCCACTTCACACCAGCGTGCTGCGCTGGCACCGCCAGGCTCCCTGCTTGCTCCCCAGTGGCACTTTCACCTGAGTGTCCGTCACGTTCTTATCTGTCACTTCAGATCAGAAAAAATTCTCAGGCCACGAACTGATTCAGGGTGGTTTATTAAAAAAAAAATATGTTCACTATTTCCTCTGCTGCTTCTACCTCTTCGTGCCTGGATTGTATAGCTAAGCTTTTGCTCGCTTGATGGAGGGCTTCTTTACAGAACACAAGCTCTTTCATCTTCCCCATGATCAGAACAAGCCAGTGCACCTTTGCGATTTCACAGTCTCTTTTAAACTGGGGTGAGCTGAACTTTCTATGCAAAGATTTGACCTCCCCCGAAATCCCTTGATCAGCAATTTCCCTCGCTCGCTCTTTCATGTTTGAGGCATTATGAAACACTGGAAACTACACATTCTTTCATAAGGAAGTCAGTGAGCAAATTCAAATAATCAACTCGGTCCTAAGAGACTTGAGGTCTCTTTCCAAGTTTGAAAGCTCTTTCCTAACAGAAGTTTTGCTCTTGAAAGTCTCCTGGTTAGCAGGCAGCTGATGCTATAGCTTCTCTGGAGCCTGATTATACTTCCAGCCCAGGGGCAAGTAATAAAAACAGCCTGCCCGGCTCTGTGAGGTCTGAATCAGGTGCTAACAGTGAACATCTGCTGGGGCCTCTGCTCTCCTCTCCCCCACCCTCCCTTCATGTGTTGGGCATCGGAGCATTCCCCCTTTTATAGCTTGTGGCAACCAAAGGCCAATTTAAGAGGTAAAGCATTGCTAACAGCTTTATCCAAAAAAACCCCAGACTCTGCTTTAACTGCTCTCCATCCACGACTTTGGTGAGTCCAACACCACCACGACACACTGAAAAGCCCTGCGCTGTATGGCAGCCTTTGGAAACGGTGACCAGCAAAGTACTCACTGCCCAACCCGAGCGAGACAAACAAGATTCTACACGTACATTTATTACTTCATACAACCAGATTGCTTATTGTACAAAAATTAACAGTGCCACCCAAGAGGGCCTTCACAGATGTTTAGAAAGAGACACGTAAGCACAGCTTTAAGACATGTTTTTTATGTAATTTAGGTACAAACTAGTGAAGCACCACACATTGTGCGCGTATATATACACATACACACGTGTGCGCATGGGTGTCCATACACATATGGACACAGACTGAACAAAATATCACAGCAGGCGGTGATATGCTTGTACATTGCTCTCTGAGGAATCCAACATGCCTACACAAGGGTTTCTCCCAGTGGGACACAAACTGGGCTTACGCTGAGGCATAAGCTCATCCATAGGGCCTGGAGTTGCTGCCGCTGTTGGCCTGGCCTTCCTTCCCTGGTTGCTCCTCGCTGCATCCCCCCGCTGGCTCCCTCTTGAGTTAATAACCCAATCTCCGAGCCCACCTGGGTGAGTGCACCAGAGTGACTTGGTAAAGATGCAAGGGTCAGCGAACAGGGTCAGATCTCTCTCCTGAAAAATCTCAGCAAGGAAGGGATGGTCTCTGTCTCGCTAGGTGCCTGACCTAGCCGAGCAAGTCACGGGTGTAATGCTTGGGCGCAACCAGCGTATGTATAACCATCTGCAGCCTGGAAACTTTCACTTTTCTGCTCTGCAGCAGTAAAGGATGAATGGACCTGTACAGGAAAAAACATATATGGGGTGGAAATCATGATGTTCAGAGAAAGACCGCAGGACCCGAATAATTCCTACTAGAGGGAATGCCCAGTAGAGTGAATTTTGCTTAATACCCAGGAGGGAAGTTTAACGCCTTAAGGTAGAAGGTTCATCAAAGAGCTAAGGAACGACATTTTTGCTAAATGCTGTGCTTTCATCAGCAGAAAGGGCACTGCTGCCAGCAATATGAAACTGAGAAAACTGGTACTTAGACCTTTATAAGCAGCAACTGCTGAACCCCAGCGCTGCTCTTGAGAAGCTGAACAGGTAAGTTATTGGCATTCATGTCTATTCCCTTCTAAATCTCGCTTGCATAGACGAAGCTCCTCAGGCAGCAATGGCCTCTCTAGCGAGAGCCCCTGAAGTGCTAATCTGGCATTGGCCACAAAAGATTCGCGTAGTTTTGCTTCTTTCTACTGCAGTGAAACAAACAAAGTAATGGCTGCAGCCTACAGCTTTCATAAGGAAGAAATAACAGACTGCAGCAATGTTTTCAAAGCTTTCTCTCTATAAAGTCCAGTTATTCCCTAGGAGGAACAGACTAGCCCTAGCAGGAATTTATCCAAAAATTATAAAGAGCCAACATGGCTTCTGCTTGCTCACCTTCCGATGCAGAGAGAACTGCTCCTTTTAGTCTGACAGCCACAGGTATTATGAATACAAAAGGCTCTACTGTGCAGTTACTGCAAACTGGTCAGGAAAGCAGCATTTATTCTCTCTGTCGGTGAAGAGGGTAAAAGCTGGTGGTCTTTCTGCAATAACCTTCCTGTCCAGGAGTGTAACAGAGCCTAACAGTAGGCAGCGGAGATGGTCTGTCCTTGGAAAGATATGAACAGCATCCGTGTCTCAACCAGTCTGGGGACCCCGAAGATATTTTTCTGGAGTGCCACATGGAAACACACTTCTAAAGCCCCGACTGAGTTTCATGGCAAATGCAAGATTGACAGAATCTCCACGGTGTTTCTCCATACAATGGAGCAGCCCTTTAAAATGACAGGATCAATCCGAGACGTGGTCTTCATGTAGAAAGAAAAAGAAATTCTGACAGACAAAGCAGCAATGGTAAAACAGCTTCCAGAGTTGCTCAGGTAATCAGATAGATGCTGCAGAGCTGTCACGCACGTACCCTGACAGTCCTTGCTATTGAACAGCAGACACACTGGAGCAGTATTTGTCTTAGTGCTTCACATGTCATGGCCCAAGAGACCAGTGTGGTAAATTACTGACCTTATTGGGAACTTCCAAGGAGTGGCCAAAAGGAGCAAATAAGGATATACTCCCATTCAAGAGGAGGTGTTATCTGTTTTTTCTCCAGTTTGCCACATCTGGCTATGCCATAGGAGTCTCAGCAGAGAGCCGAAGGGCAGAATACCTACTGAACCACACAGCAACTCACATCCACTGAGATACTTTAGGCCTAGCTCACAGAATCACCAAAAATTTGAGAGCTTGCATACTCCTCGCTAAATTTGACCCCTCCTTCTCATTCCTACCACGGGAAACCTCCTTCATATGTCAGACTCACTGCCCGAGTCTGTGAAAAGCTCATACAGTCAGCATGACTGTTACACTCCAGAGAGAGGATTTCTCATGTTAGAGTTTATAACCCAGCCCTTCTCACCCCTGCACTTGTACATGGGAAGGGAAGAAACAGATAACAACATATATGAGATTGTACAAATTATTTTCCCTTAAATCCATTACTTGAATACATTTTTAAGAAAACTTCATTAAAAAAAATTAGGAAGCATGAACGGTTCTACAATATAAACAGGTGCAAATTCCATTGCCTCGTAAAGCTAGGGAAGAGTTCCTGTCTGATCAGAAGTGGAAGTCCACAGCCATGTTTTAAGGACAGCCTTGTGTTTTAAAGACAGCCTTGATATTAGTGTCTTTACTGTATTAAACTCTTGGTATTTAAATAATAATAATAATAACAATAACAATAATATCTAGACATCACAGAAAAACTATAGGATGATACATAAGCATAAAAGTGCAAGATGTAACTTAAGACAAAGTGCCTACTGGTCAAACTTCAAAGTGTCTACTGGTCAAACTGGTACAAACTATGTTCAGAGACCAAGCATAAACCAAACTGAGAGCAATCAAGGCCCTTTTCCTCTCATTTCCATCAGAAATTGTCACAGGTAACATCATCCCAGTCTGACATCAGTTCCAAACGGGTGCACGTGAGAGGAGAGCCGAACCCAGGCCTCGATGGAAAACTGGTCCTCATTTCCTCTGTGTAATGCCAATTAATCCACAGGCTTTGCTCTGAATATCCGAGCAGAGGGAGAGAGAACAGTAACTTCGATGCCACATTCAAGGGAGGCAGAGTCAGCAGCTCAACAGCAATGTAGCACTTAAGAGCAGGGGGTACAGTAAGCCCTTGTTAGCTCCTCTGGAGTCACATCCCCCAGCTGATTTATTGATTCCAGCCATGAAAGATGACTATGAGGTTAAGTAACACTGCTCTTCATAGGAATAATAAAAAGATTATCCTCACAAGTATAATTTTTCCCTTCCTGTTTGTCTTATTTTACTATTTCAGAGATAAAATATCTTTTACAGTATCAGCTCATTATTGTGTTCATTCCCTTTAAAGGTAAATGGAGTTTAAAAGATCTTGTCACCAGAAGGAGGTGGGATGGGGGCAGAAGCAGACCTTTTATTAAACCTTTAAAAAGATTTCTAATTCATTTTGCAAGTGAAAACAACAAAAGCCATAAAACTCTAGCAAAGGAGAGCTGTCACGGAGATTAAGCAGATCCAAACTCCGCCATCCATTTTTCATACTTCTCCAGGTCTGCAGCCGAAACAGATTTGGAGATTTTCTTCAGAGCCAGCTCAAAGTCCCCCTTGGTAACCGGCATCTGAAGCTCCTCTTTAGAAAGTGCACGAATCTCTTCTGGGGTTAAGCCGTTAATACGTCGTCTCATTGCCATTAAAGAGGCATCCCTGGAAATACAGGACAATGTATGGCAGCTAATTGCTAGCAGCATGTGCTGTAAGCCTATGAATTTTGATTGTATTCTCTTGCTAGAAACCACTGTCAGGAACACTTAAGAGAGCATTTATTTACCATAGAAGATGCAGTTCACATCTTTGTTAGCTTCCATGTTCCCAGATCACTACATTAATTCAACATAAAGAATGCATTGGCACCAAAACCCATTTAAGCATATGGTAAATGGGCAGAGATAATTAAAACTATAAAACTGAAAACCTTTTACAATGATTCATAGAGATTAAATTTTACAACTTCAGTGCAGGAAAGGGCAGGGTAGCAGAGGAACTGCACTCAAAGACTTTTTTTTTTTTTAAAGTAGTCTGAGTTTTGCAGCCCCATCCCCTTAGATTTCAACCTTGTCCCCACCGTGTAGCCCAAAAGGACAGTCAGCAAGTGCTCAGAGTGCAGCCCAGCTCTGTTGCCTGCTCGCACATAGCACCTGAATCTGTACAGGGCAGCGCAGGAGGCATCAGACACTAGAGGCACGTGGCCCTGCAGCGCTGAGGCCACCGGTGCCTGTGGCACCTCATGCTCTACCTGCTCCAACTCCTCCCCAGCTTGGATGCTGCCAGCGTGGCCCACTGGCATGGAGAACACTGCTCATTTCTCACACCATGGCCCACATGCAGTCTGAAATTACATTTTCTCTTTCCCCAGGCATTTCCCAGCAAGGGATAACACAGGCCTCAGGGAGAACAGGTAATTTAACTATTGCACTGCGTGACACAAAACCATGAAGTCATTTCACAATTTCAGCAAAGCAGCAGGGGAAAAAAAAAAATACAACCAAGCCACGTTCTTAAAGGATCAGTTTCTCTTGGCAGGGATCCTAATGTTGTAAGAGACGTAGACTTCCTACTGGTAAATTTTTTGAAATACCTATCCTCCACCAGAAAAGCCTCATTTGTCAAAAAATGAAACAAATCGCGGGTACAGGATGGAAATAAATTCAATACTAATGCTATAAACTATCTGTATCACCTTTGCACCTAGAAGATTCAGGCAGAAACCAAGACCGTGCTGCACTGGGGGCTGTCCAAACAAACAGCATATAGAAGCCCCAAAGAAGTATTCTGTGAAAGGTTCCTTTGAATCACAACTTCTAGCTCTTAAACTCATGGGGTTAAAAAAAAAGAAAAATCTAAACCTGTTTTGCACTACATTAAAAATATTCAGTAAATGCAGACAATGGTAACATGAGATACGCTCAGACAATTTTTTTCTCTTCAGAGCCAGGAAAACTTAACCACATGTCACGCAGAGACTCCATGGTCTTTACACTGCTCCACATGACAGTAACGTATGGTTCCAGTAAATAGATTTGGGCCTCAAACGTAGTCACTGTTAGCGTGGCTTCAGCTGCAGGGGGTATCGCCTTTTATCACATAATGTAAATGATGACTTTCCATGCAGTTTTATTTGCAAATTAAGGGGGATGAGATACCTGCAAACATTAGTGATGTCAGCACCAGAATAGCCTTCAATCTTCTCAGCAATTTCTTCAAGGCTGATATCAGGATCCAGTTCTACTTCCCGAAGATTAATCTTAAGTAGTTCTGCTCTGCCTTTTGCTACAACATAAAAATACTTGTTTGAAGACTTGCAAGAGTAACATTAAAAAAAGACATAAACACAACTTAGATTTTTCAGTGAAAAGTACCAACAAAAGGGTTTAATACAAGAAAAGAGACAGAACAAAACATAGCACAGTGTGCAATCAAATGCAATAAAGTATATGGTTAAAAGTAGTATATTAAACCAGCATACTCTCGAGACATTTTCCAAAGTCATACATCATTAAAACCGTCTGTTATGTCTCAGGTGACAAAGCATTTGGTCACATACTACCCAAGGGCACAAAAGCACAATCCTACAAATGTCTGCTTCTTCTCATATCCCTTTGGATTCACTCACTGTTCAAGTGTTTGATTGCATATTATTCACACAGTTTCATTAGAACCACAATGAGGATTCTATTAACAGAGCTTCAGACAGCACAAACCCCTTAACAATAGGCTGAACTTTAAGCATATGTTTAAGCACTTTACCCAGTTGGGACCCAAGAAAGCTGCTGAAGCCTGATAGAAAACAGATACATTAATACAGTAAACATATTAATGTATTTACAATATAAATGTCCAGGTATTCCACTTTCAGACCTAGATGCAGCGTGCGCACAGTGATAACCAGCTGTGTAAATGAGCACTTATTCAGCCAATTAACCATTTTTCTTGTAGAGGGCATGTGCATACGTGCATTTGGGTACATATGTTAAGCAGCCTAGGCTTATAACAAGGAATTCACATTTGACAGCTTAGGCTTCAGTGTTACTCTACACAAGAGTGGTCAAGAAGAGGACGAATGCTTTCCTGGCTTTTACTGTACAGAAAAATACACCAGCTGTCATGGTTTCAGCGGGGTACAGTTGACTTTCTTACTCGCAGCCAGTGTAGTGCTAGGTTTTGGATTTGGGACAAGAATGGTGTTGATAGCACACTGGTGGTTTTGGTTGTTGCTGAGCAGTCAAGGCCACTTCTGCTCCTTGTACCATCCCACCAGCGAATGGGCTGGGAGTGCACAAAAAGCTGGGAGGGGACACAGCTGGGACAGCTGACTCCAAATGACCATAGGGATATTCCATGCCATATAACGCCATGCTCAGTATATAAAGCTGGGGAAAGAAGAAGGACGGAGGGGGACGTTTGGAGTTAAGGTATTCGTCTTCCCAGGTAACCACTACATGTGATGGAGCCCTGCTTTCCTGGAGGTGGCTGAACACCTGCCTGCCCATGGGAAGTAGTGAATGAATTCCTTGTCTTGCTTTGCTTGCGTGCGTGGCTTCTGCTTTATCTATTAAACTGTCTTTATCTCAAGCCAGGAGTTTTTTTCTCACTTTTACTCTTCTGATTCTCTCCCCCATCCCAACTGGGGGGAGTGAGTGAGCAGCTGCGTGGTGCTTAGTTGCCGGCTGGGGTTAAACCACAACACCAGCTCAGCATCTTTATTTCCACAGTGACCAATTTTTATGACCTAGAAAAAAGGACAACCACAACAGAAGAAGTAGCAGTAGGAAAAGCTAAAAGTCTTAAAGAAATGCCCATACTTATATTTTGCTTATTGATGTCCCTAATTAAAAGAAGGAGGGAGGGGAAATATAAAAAAATTAGAAGGCTTGTCTAAAGCTGCTGGTTTTGTGTGCTTTGCACAACTGTCAAGAATACAGAGTTATCAATCGTACATGACGGGCACTGGCTATAAAATCGGGATTTATTATTTACAGAGCACAATGTACATATGGCATACCTGCAGAAAGCATCCTGTATCAAAGAACATTCTTCTAATCTTTGCTACGGAGATAAGCAAGTCCTTGCAGTATTTTGAAAATGAAACATGGCAGAATATATACTTGCATCACATTCCACAATATGCAGGTGTATATATGACACATCATATCACTTTTTCAATTAAAATGCCTGACCACATCAAATCAAACAGCACAGTTATAAATGCATCATTGAGACTTGCCCAGAACAGTTCAACATTCTTATTTACAGAATAGATGCAACAGAATATAAGATTGGAAATAAAACTGGAGCACATCTTGTATGTTGTCCAGGGTGTAATACACCGTGTCAAAAACCAATCTGGTTTAATTAGAAACAGGAGCAAGAGCTGATAGGATTTTAAACTAATTGGTCATAAAGACAGGCATCCTGTTAGAAGCTGTTACCGCCTGTAAGCTGCAAAGACAAGCTGTAGAACTATTAAGTGTCCTTATACCAGCTAAACTCAATCACAATTGCTGTCACCATGAACACGCATCTTGTTATCTTGAGTGCTCATGCAGGGAGATGAGGCATCCACTGTACCAAGAAGAAACGAAGCTATGCAAACTTCAAGTGATAGGAATCTCAAAATTAATAGGACAGGTGAATGACAGCTAGGGAAGACAATACAAGCCGAGACGTCTTAGGGCAGGAAAGCAATCTGCCTGCTGCATTCTGAGTGACTCGAAGCACAGTCATAAAGGCGAGCAAGCAGTGATTTACAATGAACTAAGCCTGTAAGTGAAAATTCATGGATCCACTTCTTTGCATTTGTCTGCAAGGGCACGGAGTGCATTTGCAGTATTTCTGAACATGTCCAAAGGCTGCCTTTGATGATCACTCAAGGATTGACTGTTAAACATTTAAAATAATTCCAGGCTCATTAAAACTAACTCTCTTTCAAAATGCAAGAACCCATCAATGGGCTTGCAATGAAATGCCGCAGCTCTTTGTTTTTAAGCCCCCAAGCAAATAGTAATTTTTTTTCTTTCTCTCACTCTCTTTAAAAATAAAGCGACTCAGCCAAATGATTAACCCCTGAATCTCACTGCGCATCACAAAAACATTAAGATTCCTTCCAAACCCAACAGTCCTGCAGGAGTCCTAAGCTCGTCTTACAAAGGCCATTTTAAAGGAAAAAGCTCCTAGCAAACATACCTGTGGGCAAAGGTATATAAATCCTCTTCTCCAGTCTCCGTCGGAGAGCTTCATCGATATCCCAGGGAAAATTTGTAGCTGCTAATACCATAACCATCTTGGAAGGGTCATCATTTTCCAGGGCACCACCTACCCCTGCAAGCACAACAGTTTACAGCGATTTCACTCCACAGCTCTTATTGATCGAGATGCTTGCTAACAAACGCTACACAGCCAAACATTGCAAAAGCCTGGACAAAGCTAAGCAACAGCTCTATATAGTCCTAGTGCCCCCTTCCAAAATTCCCCTAGCTTAGGTGCGACACAACCATCATTGTCACAGAGAGAGACAGTTTGTTCTTTTGCTGAGCAAGGGGAGGGCTTTCTTTGACAGTGCTAATAACAGTCATATGTGAGTGTGGCCCTACTAGTCCCACTGAAATTGCTATCACTGTCAAATCAGGCCATAGAAGAAATAGAAACACTCCTTGGCTGCCCAAATAAGGACTACAAAGAAATTATCACCTTGGGGCAAAAAGTTGCCTACCCCGAGTTTACCACAATGAACCTGCGCATTTGAGGACATTATAAATAGTAGTTAAACAGTAACTGCAATACAGAGGCGATTATCAAACCACTAAGCCGTACAGTATTCCTTTGATGATCATCCTTGTTATGTGCACCTGCACAGAACAGGTACTAAATTTGACTAAAAGGGTAATATTAGTTGCCACCACAGAATACAGCAAAATCAGATCTCGCAATGAGGTCCCCGAGCTGGAGACTCTAGCAAAGAGGAGAAATTTGTTTAAATTGCATCTAAATTAAAGACCTGCACGAATCTCCATTATCTGGTTCTCCTAGAGTCTGTATCTCTTAAACATGAGTTTTCAGTTTACCATCAAAATGGCCATTTTAGAAAAAATAAAGAACACCCTTTTCAGTCACCTGCCTTCAAACACAGCAAAAATACACTACTCTCAAGTTCTGCCTTATCCTTCCTCAACCCATAAAGCCAAGTTTTTGAAATTCCTCAAGTTCTTACATTCCCACCTGCAAAGAAACAGCACCCCAGCCCCAAACTCAGATCTAAACACTTGTTACCGTCCATTTGCACAAGCAGCTCTGACTTGACTCTGCGACTCGCCTCGTGTTCGTCGGACGTGCCTCTGCGGCTGCAGATGGAATCTATCTCATCAATGAAGATTGTTGTTGGAGCGTAAAACCTCGCCTTTATTCAAATGAAAACATTAAGGATTCAGCAGCAAGCACAGGCCCTCATCAGACCCCGACCCAGTCCCATTAGACATGTTACATACATATCTTCCCTGCCTGTCATGAGAAAATAATTCAAGATCTTGATTTACAAACTGTCTGGCATATGCTGAAGTTTATACACTTTACATTTTACTCCTTGAGTCAAGGGTCTTTCAGTGTCAGTTGGTTTTCCTCAGCAACTGGTCTTGCAAAGGGGAAAAGGAACACAATCAAAATACAGGCAGTTTTCATGTCCAGGTTTTTGTGCTGGTGGGGGGTAAGCATAGGGGACAGAAAGGAGCTCAGCCTACCTCAAGAGAGACACGTTTTAACTGAGCGTATGGTAGAAGTGCAATAAGGGTGCCAAAGAGGTGAATGAGTCTTCCGTATAGGTCCACATGGGCATGTCCTTCACATACCCCATATGATGGACCGCACCCACAACTTCACTGAAAGGCTTGCATCCATCATTCAGAACAGAAACAGAACTAAAACACGTATTGCTTCTAGAATAACAGTTCCAAATCCCTTCCAATTTCAAATCTACTTCCTATGGGCTTCTTAGCCCATAACCAAATAAGAACTGAATTTCTGTCAAGGTCACGACTCTACGTTTAGTATGGAAAATGCTATCCTAAACATGGGTGATTAACCGTTTTCTTCTTAACCCTCAAAAACATACCAGAAAAGGATGGAAACACAGAGATTGTGGTTTTCTAATTGGTTGAGGGGGTGTCAGTTCAATGAACTCCATGCTTCCAACATGCTACTGGAGGGGCAGAAAACCAAGAGGGATGTCCTTTCTCACCTTAGTGATCCCCAGATCACGTCATTAAGGACATACCATTTCAAACAAGAGGCGGACCAGCTTCTCAGACTCGCCCCTGTATTTAGATGTTAGGGTAGAGGAAGACACATTGAAGAATGTTGTTCCACATTCTGTAGCAACAGCTTTTGCAAGCATTGTTTTGCCAGTGCCAGGAGGACCAACCATCAGCACGCCCTGAAAGATGAAAACAAAGGTATTGAACAACAAATAAAGAAACTTTGCAATTGGTACTCTGTACTACATCTCAACATGATCCAAGATCTGCATTTTAATTATTTAATAACAAAATCGTCATCAGTGAAAAACAAAAGACAAGAATCCTGCTTTCGAGAACAGCATGGAAGTGTTCTGCAATTTCTTCTTACCACTCCACTGGAGTCTGAATCACAAAAGCCATTAACTGTTGCTGCACCTATCGCCTGGGAAGTGGACAACAGATTTACAGTCTTGCTGTTAATCAGACAGAGCCTGGACTTGAACTCAGGCCTTTCCCAACTCACGAGGGGCTGCACAGGCAGATGAAGACAGTGAATTCTTCTTTTTGGAACAAAGGTCCCTTCATGAAGAAAGCTTCACGGAAACCAAAATACTTTTGCAGAAAGTTGTGTTCCCTCAGTAGAGCATTTTTCTGTAGAAGAACAGTTTGCCAAAAAATCCTGATGATGTGTATGTATGAATCTGGTTGATTTTTACATTTAAGTATACATGAGAGCATTCACTGGATACAATGGTTTGCCATACCGTTTAATTTCTCCATCTCAGTACTTCTGTGGCCATACTACTACATCTTAGCAATTCCTGGATGAAACACCATCCTCACCATACTGTTGGATGGCACAAGAGCACTGCTATTTCTATTTTACAGATAAGCAACTGTGGCTTATGTGGACTATCGCTCAGTCCCACAGAAGCCTAATATGAACCTCAGTGATTATTCAGAAAGCTTTAAACTAGAAAACTGAACGACAATTTTTAAGTCCCACGTTGGCATCCACATCATCAGACTGTCTCTCCATCTGTGGTCTATCTGAAAGACAGAGTAAGGAGCACACATCTCTGCAGCTCAGCACATTTACCCATCATTACGCAAGCAGGTTTTTAGCTAGACACACAGTGCTCTCAGGACCCATATTAAGATTGTAGCACTGAGACTGGTTAATCACTCTTGATAATATTTCTAAATACAGTTATCTTTATGGATAGTCTTTCCAACCCTTTCAGCAGCAGTGCTGGAGAGGGACAACACCGCTCCAGGCCTGCATAGCACTAGAATAGAACACTCTGATTTTAAGCATGGCGCTACAAAAATGTAGTGCTCAAGCAGCTTGGGTTTTTTTTTCCCTCCCAACTGCAAGATCTTATTACATGCTAACATGAGTTTCCTAAAGTTAAGTTGTACTGTGTTGCAAGGGTAATCAAATTAGCTAGAATTAGAATTGCACATCATAATGTGCTTTGCAATTAATAACTTACATAAAATGCCACAGCAGTAAAATATCTGTTAAATGCAAGCCACATAGTAAATTAGATTTCATCTGTTCCTCACAGAAATTTACTTCAAAAAGCACAAAGAATGACATGGAAGAGATCTATAAAAACAAATCAACCGGGAACGCAATTATTCAAAAATGTACTATTCAAAAGCAATAGCCTCTCTGTACTCCATTTTCCATTAACTCTTAATACCTTTATTGCCATTTAACACTTAGCTAATGCAAGCTCAACATACATTCATTGGTAAATTAAGTTAGAAACACTCACACACCATTCATACAGCTAACAGTCCAATGTCACTCCTCAGGCTGCCCAAGGTCTCCTAAGCTCCAGAGCAGCAAGCATAAAAAGTAAATAGACTCTTTTTCTCCCCATGAACGTTCAGATATACACTGTGATTTGAATTGCTGCATAGTCATACTGATATTATAATAACATTGTGAGTACAACCCTGGAGTAACTGGGTGAAAATTACTCAGCCTGTGATACGCAGGTCAGAGACGACTTACTGTTCTCTCTGAGTTACAAATGTGTTTATTTAATATTTTAAAACAAGCTTCACCTCCATTCAAATCACACTTGACCCCTGAGTTTGACAAACTGCGTTTACTGCAGGACCTAGTGATACAAGGGACTAACGTCAGTTTCTGGATATCGCTTTGGTCCTCCATTATTAGAGAAGGCCAAATTCTGGCTTCATCTACACATGCTGCTCACTGCTGAAATTGAAGTCCATTGCTTTAGACTTCTTGTGTAACTATTACAGTGAGCATTATCTAGCACATGATACTGGTGGCATTACGTATGTGCGTAACACAGCTGCAAAGCAGCCACACCAGGTGTAAAGCCAGGGGAAAACCAAGCTCTCCGGGGATAAAGACAATAGAAATATCAGTTAAAAAAAAAAAAAGAACTTGTGTTCTCAGCAAAACAAGATGTGTGTGGTTTCAAACAGAAACACATAGGATCAAATTGCTCTTTCTCTCTGCAAACTAGGAGGCTGCCACTTACTCACTAGTTAAAATCCTTGACAAACACAAAGACTTCTTTATTCTTCCTCTAAGGCTCTGTTAATCCAAAGTATTCCAATAAGAAGCTGAAATGCACCACAGGGAGTAAGTGTTTTGATGAAATCACTGCAGGGTTACTTCTTGTTGTTGTAACAATCACTAGCAGAGCAGTGGGAAGCACAGCGAGCAACCGGGCCTTCTTGGCACAAAACAATTCGGAGAAAAAGAAGGAGCAAGCCTGTGGACACTCAGAAACCCATGTCTGTAACTTCACAGCACCTGTGTTGAATCAGGGAAGACAGCTGGCTCCGTCATATGAGGCACTGTCCTCTGAATGCAGGCACAAACTGTGAGGGCTGTCCTGGGAATTGTTCTCAGGAGAGTCTGAACATCCAAAACCAGATTTGGCTGCCTCTTCCCTGAATTACTGTCCTGAATGCCTAGGCTCAACAAATGCCTGCTGCTACAACTGATTACTGCAAGAAACAGTCTTCCCTTCAAAACTTCTCATCCTTGTAGCACAGTCAGAGGTCAACAGTAGGGAAAATACATGCTGTTCTGTGTGAAAAATAAATTCAGAAGAGTTACAGCTTCACAAGTCACCAGGGAAAAGGCTAACAATGAAGACTCTTCATGGACTCGTCAGAAATCAATTTGCATTTCACACTGAAGAGAGGAAATAATCTTAGCATTTTTTTCCGTGTCTACAACCACCTAGTTTTCAGAGGCGACACTGCTCAGTAGGAAAAGATAATTTCATGCAAAGAGATGGAGACTGTAACTCTCTAAAAGACCGGGTTGTTGTTTCTTTATCCACTGCCACAATACTTGGAGACAAGGCCAGTAGCACTCCTCATGTTCCCTGCAGTCTGCTGAGATACCCGTTCTTGAAGACAGATGGGCCACTGCCTCA